>NW_005842096.1:2271410-2286355 GCF_000455745.1 Alligator sinensis | reverse complement strand
CGGTTCAGCCCGCCCCGGCCCCCGCGGCAGTAGTGCAGCCTGGCCTCAGCCCCTGTGGCACAGCCCGGCCCCGGTCCCCATGGCAGTGCAGCCCAGCCTGCCCGGGCTCAGCGGGGAGGCGGTGCAGCCTGCCCCAGCCCCCTCAGCAATGGCGGCGCGGCCCAGCCTGCCTGGGCCCTGCGGGGGAAAAAAGTCTGTCAATAGCCTGCACCCATCCATTTTTTTTGTAACATCGCGTATACCCTGTGGGATGTATGGGTGAAAATATGGTAGTTTGTGACTATATTTTAAGAAATTAATTAAAAATATTTATTGAATTTCTATGAAGAAAATGTTATTCTGTATTTGATAGTCTTGGCTCTGGTCACTTACAGTATTTCCTTCCACATTATTTGAATCATTAAACCTTTTATTGGGTCTCAATTAATACATAACTTGTCTGTTGTTCTTTAGGAAGTATGCAAAAGCAGAAGCTCTCATGACAGTCACTGATCCTGTGCATGATATTGCATTTGCTCCAAACCTAGGAAGATCCTTCCATATCTTAGCTGTGGCAACCAAAGATGTACGAATTTTCACGCTAAAACCTCTAAGGTGAGCTTTTGAAGCAGATTCTTAATACAAAATTACGTAATTATGTCGTCTTACTCTCTGGAAGCAAAACAAATTATTTGTATTTGTAACATGTACCAGGGCACCCAAAAATTTTTGGATAACACCTTGTTTTAGGGACAGTCCGCCCCACTCTTGCCCGCCATGTCTTGAATGTTATTAGATATACATGTTGTGGAAGGCTGCCCTGATCTTACTATAATGACCCCTGACTTGTGGTCCTGGCCTCATGGGTCAGTTACACGGCTCCGTACCTGTCCTACACTGTGTCCCGTGACTTGCAGATGACATTCTTACTAGGGCCATGCGAAGCTTCAGGTGCTGATTCGATTCGGAGGAGATTCCTCCCAATTTGACAGCCGAATTTCTGAATCTGAATTGAATTGGGAGACCATTAAAAAGGTCCGAATTGATTTAAAGCTCTCAGAATTGATTCGGGGAGATTCGGGCAGTTCCTGCTCGCTGCGGCAGGGGGCTGGACTCGGACTCTCCTGGTAAGTAGCGGGGCGGGGAGAGAGGAGAGAACCATGGGGGGACCCCCGCCAGGCCCCATCCTCTGCCTGCTTCCCCCTCCCCCCCGAGCCTTACCACGACCCTTGCCCGCTCTCCCAGCCCCATTAATGGCTGCTCTGCCTGGCCCTAGCATCCCAGCACTTTAAAAAGCCCCGCACTTACCGGCTGCTGCAGCAGCTTTCAGACCTCTCGGGGCTTGTGGCAGAGTTCCCCCACAGGCAGTGGGGCTTGCCCCCACCCTCTCCTCGCCTGGCAAGAGCTGGTGAGTGCGGCGCTTTTTAAGAGCCAAGACGCTGGGGCCGGGCAGGGTAGCCATTGACAGGGCTGGGAGAGTGGGCAGGGGATGGGGCCTGTTGATTCGGAGATTTGGCTGATTTGGCGGCAGCCGAATCTCCAAATTGATTTGGGACAGCGATTCAGATCACCAAATCGAATCCCTGTCCCCCGAATTGGCTGAATCTGAAGCAAATACTAGCCGCTCTGCACAGGCCTAATTCTTACAGGTGCTTGTTACTGGTACAGCTCTTCTCTGGGCCCTCAGACCCCTAGGTCTCTCATGCAATTTAGGCCTCAGGTCTTTCTCCCCGGGCCTGCTGGTCCACATATTTTCTCTTGCCCAGTGCTTTTCTGTTGGGTTATGCTCTTATCCTTCCCCCTCCAGAGGGTCACCCCCCAAGGCAGTGGGGGCTGAGGCTTTCCGGAGTGGCCCATGTGTGGTATTTCATGGAGGCTGCCCCACCACATCAGCCCCACCATGCCAACCAGCTCCAGCAAGGTGTACAGTTTTAGGTCTTACTCGGGACCAGTCTTCAGGTCTACCTGATTTTCCATCCATCTCCCTGGGCTACCCCTAGATGTCCTGCGCCTCTCCTAGGCCCCCATTTTCGATCTGGACTCCATCTCTATTCTTGTTCCCTATCTGTGGCCCCCAGCTTGCACTTGAACCCCATCTTCAGATGGCTTAGTGCCAGCCATTGTAATCCATGCTGCATACCCTCTGACCCCTTTCTCTCAGCAGTGGTCCTCATCCAGGGACCTTTGTGCCTCTCTAGGCCCTGGCCCCACTGACAGGCCAGTCGAGACTCCAGGCAGTCCACCTCTGGCTGTCCCTCGTGATGGGTTTTTCACCTTTTGGCCTGTCTGAGGCCCTGGCCCCAGCGTTGGCCAGTTGAAGTCCTTGATCAGTTATTCAGGCCATTAGTCCCACCATCTCCATGGGTACACCTTCTTGGGCCCCTCCATGGATCAGTCACTCTCTCTCAGTGGGCCTGAAGCTCTGCCTGGATCATGTTACACAGCCCCTTTCTTCTCTGGGCACCCCTGGACCCCTCAATGGGCCCCTGTACTGTGCCTCACTTGCAGGGCATGCCTAGGCCTCTTTTACCAGGTCTCCCTGATGCTCAGGTCCTCACTCAGGGCTCACCTGGCCCCTCAGTAGGCCCCCCAATCTAGCCCTGCTCCAGGCTGGCCTTGCCTTTCTCTAGATCCTTGTATGCACAGCCTCTCTTCAGCTGGGCTGGGCTGGCCTCTTTCTAGGTCCCATGCACACAGCCCTTCGCTCTTTGGGCTGTCCGGGCCTCTCACTAGACTACTCTTTCCGGCCTTACCTGTCCTCTCAACAGGCACAGGCACTCGGCCCCCTTTCCAGGGCTCTGGATCCCCTCTGGGTCCCCAGGAACCTCCTCCATCCCCATAGTGCCTACCCGAATCTTCACAGGCCTAAAACGTTATTCTCCATACTGGCAGTCAGGAGCTGCAACCTTTCTGCTGGGTTATGTTTCTTCCACAACCCCCAGGATGTTACTGCTAGCCCTGTTCCTAGGGTCTGGACTTATACCCTGTCTAAGCCCAGCCCTCTTCCAATCATGCATCCCCACTGCAATCAGGTCGCTCCCCTGATCAGGCCTGGCCTCACTTGCCATCCCCTGAGTCTGCTGACTCCCTAATTAGGCGTGACGTCACCTGCCAGTGGTTCTGCAGACTGTCTGACCTGTTAAAGTGGTGGGCACACCAAGTGCCCTGCCACAGTATTAACTATTTTAACAAGTCTATTCAGAAAGAAGTGCTTTTAGCAATCATCTGGTATGTCTGTACTGTCGTTATGGCATATGTTTATGCTAGCCTGTACTGTGCTGAAATATACTGTACTGCTGTGTACATGCTGGCTCATGACTGGATGTAGTGAACTGCCATAAGTGGTGTTAGTCCATTATTAGTATGAAATCTGGGTTAAAAAGTTACATTTCTCAGCAGAGCTAATTAGCTTACTTGCTAAAGTGGCACAGCTGTTTCCAGGAGACAGTGTGTGGAATAGCACAACATGTTTTATCACCATGCTGCCAGCTTTGGTAGGTTACCAGTTTTGACATGTCTTGTTTAAGGCAACCAGTGAACTAGCAAAACTATTTTGCTTAATGAGTCCAACACATTATTGTCATGCACACTTCTTGGAAAACTACACATTCAAGAAAACTTGGGTTTTTAGAACTTAAAGGCTAAGTACAGATGATCCAAAAGTCCAAGACTGAATTGATTCAGTCTTTGCAGGTTAGTGTAAACTGCATAGTTTGAACCAATAAATAAGTGAACAGACACTCACTTTTGATTCTGGAAATGTAGTCACATGCCTGCAGTGGCCCAGGCCAGAGGCTAGGGGGTGCTAGAGCATGCCTCCCTTCGTGGCTGAAGTGGAAAACTTGGGCCAAGGCTCGCCTGCCTACTCTGCAAGTGGGGGGGAGTTGTAAGGAAGGTTGAAAGCATCCTGGGATGCTGGGGGACTGTGAGTTAACTTGAATTTGGAGGGGATCTAGGATAGAAGTTCAATGAACTGATTTAACGTAAATCAGTTAAGTCTGATACTGAATCCATCCAGGTTTATCTTAAACTGGTTTCTGCCGTTTTGAAAGTGGTTGTACACCAAATTTCAGATTCTGATCACTTACACTGGTTTATGTGTTATTTCTATCCCTAGTCTAAATGTTTCTCCTGCCTTAACATTCTTCTTTTTTGCAGACTTTTACCCTCATATATATTTTCTTTTAACAGGAAAGAACTGACTTCTTCTGGAGGATTAACAAAATTTGAAATTCACATAGTGGCTCAGTTTGATAATCACAACTCCCAGGTCTGGCGAGTGAGCTGGAATATTACTGGCACAGTGCTTGCATCATCTGGTGATGATGGCTGTGTTAGGCTATGGAAAGGTAAGAGCAGTGCAGGTCAGATATTTTATCTACTTCAACTGAATACTGACTTTTGGGAGAATCTATAGAGAAATTTAATTTCTTCCTGCACAAGGCCTTTGAATTTGTGAACAAGTCTTAGTACTCCTGTGTGCGTTTGGAAAAAGGAGGTCAAACCTTCTGTATATGGACATAATGGGGCACTTTGTTCCATGTTTTACTTAGACCACGATAATAGCATGCATTTTAATTAGGCACCTACCTAAATCATGATGGAAGTTTGTGGGATGGCAGTGCCTTTAATCTTGTTCTTTTCGCCATGGTGTCCCTTTCCCTTTGCCAACTGAGTGGTCTAGAGACAAAAACCATGGCATTACTTGCTTCTTGTCCACTCAGAGGGAGGGGGGTCTGTACAGCAGAAAGAGATTAAAGGTGCTGCTGTACCCCAAATTTCCACTGTGATTTAGGTAGGTTCGTAACCATAATTTGTGATCCAAAATGCTTACTTCAGATTCAAATGATAAGAATTCATAAGTGACTTTGGTTAATGAGCCTACATGGTCCAGCTACATGTCAGACATATACAGAATTCTAAGTTATGAAATGCTGATTGTCTTTTGTAGGCATTTCTTCTTCTCTAACTACACGTCAAAAGAATTTTCACTCCCTTCTATTGATTATGTTGAGGCGGTCTTGTGCCAGACCAGACTTTTCGTAGCGCACAGACATCAGACTTATTTTTTTTGCTGTCCATGGACTTCATAATGTTTTCAATAAGCCTACATTTTAAATGCTTCTCGTCTGAATTTCTCTCTCTTAAGGTTCAGGTTTGGGAGCTGCATATGCCTGTTCTCCCCACGGTTTCTGTCAAAAGTCTGACTTTTATTTTCAAGCTGACCCAAATTAATTTTTGAACATTAAACATACTGCATTCATGCTTACTACAATTAATATCACGAAAATACAGTTTAACCTGCCTTTTTGTATAGGGGTGGTTTGTGATCTGCTTCATTACAATGGGCTTCTAAATTAAGAACAAGTCCACTCAACTGATTGTTGCAACCTTTACTCCAAAGGGTGCTGCTTTTCCATTCTGCTGGAGCACAACCACAATCCTTTATAGCCAATAGGAGAAGGAAGCTGTGCACAAAAAAAAAAAAAAAAGAGAGAGAGGGGCTGCAGAAAACAGGTGAAATACCTGGGTGGTCCTGTGCAGCTCTTTGCTGTAGCTAGTTCACAAATCTTTATCTTTTCAGGGAGACCAGGAACTTCTCTCTGAAAAGAATACTTCCCTGCTGGAAATGTATTGAATTATGTAGTCTGTCACTCTTATTTGGTCTGTCACTCAGCCCAATAATGGGGAAGCAAACGTTTAATTTTCTGTGGCTTCTGGAACAAGCTTCTATTTAAATTTACGATGGACTGTGAGAGAATCTCAAGCTGTTATGAAGTCAGGTGGACACTTGTTTTTTACACTGATGTAGTGCATTAAATTGTCAAACTTCTCCGATTTCCATGGGCTGAATATCTGTCAAAGTTGTGATATTATCAAATGTTCTTGAATTTGGGGGTGGAAAGTGAATTCATTTTATTTATTTTTAGCTAATTACATGGACAACTGGAAGTGCACTGGCATTCTGAAAGGTAACGGGAGTCCAGTCAATGGTAGTTCTCAGCAGGGCATTTTTAATGCTTCTTTAGGTTCAGCCAATACAAGCTTCCAGAATTCACTAAATGGATCATTTGCTGGCAGGTAGGCTAACTTGAGACTGGAATTTTGGAATGTATTGACTCTTCTGTAAACTATTTAACTTTTAATTGTACTGAATTTTGTTTTTTGCTTATGGTTCTTAGGTATGTTAATGATACTTTAAAGTTATTTATTACTGTACTAATGTTTCTACAGATTGAATTGTAGCTCTGAGATTTGTATACGATGCCAGTGTCAGTAGATGGGGAACCAGCAAAACCATAAAACAAATGGAACCATTCTTTTAAACACTCAAGACTGTTTTGAAAAATTGTTTCCACTCACCTCTTTTTTTGTACTTTTTAAAACATCTTCAGTAGTTTCAAACAGGGAGAGACAACACTGTTTTAATGCAGTGTAATTGTCTTATTGTTTGAGGTACATAGCTAAGTGCTTAGGAAGGCTACCAACTACAGATCATATTTGTGCTGAGATAATGTAGGAAGGTAATGCGGAAGGAGACAATAATCTGTGCTTGCCTTCTAACAGGAAGCAACTAGCTCTTATTTCCAGCTGATTTTCTTACATACCTAGGCTGATTAACTTAGAGTTCTTTTCTGAATTATTTTTTTGGAATTATTAATTGCTTTTTTTATTATGTTTCTGTTAGAATGACACTCATGTTCTATACATATTAAAAACTTTCAGTTAAATGAGTTTGAAAGAGTCTGTACTAAATTCCTGAACCTTGCATTTTTAATATAATTATATAGATACGATCATACAAGGCATGATCATACAGGGCACGTTGAAGGCCCTGTTCTTTACAGCTCACTGAGGTTAAATTCTACATAATACATTTATTTTATCACCAAGCTATACTTCCCTTTGCATTCCTATACAGACATAACTGTGACTCGTACATAAATACACTCCAGAGCGCCCACCTACCCCCCACTTTTTTGGACTTTAAACTGAACTACAGCACTGCCTTGCTCCATTGATTGTGGGAAACATGTATTAAGGCAATTAACTTTCCCTTGGGGGTGAAAAGTGGGAGTGCACAAGGTGGCCATAGACTAAATCATAGAGTAAGAAAGCAAGAAATTGGTCCTTTAGTTCCAGCAGATATAACTTACGCAGGAAAAACATTGGATATAATATCAGCTTGGAAAAAAATTAAGATAAGTTGTAGACTCTCTAGAGCCCTTCATTGAGATGAATGGGTCTGTTTGCACTTAGCTTGTTTCCAGCTCTCTGCAGTCTCAGAATGGAATGGTGCATATATTCAAGATTATATTTGCAACTATAGTGCTGGAAATACAGCTTTTTTTTCCTAAATTAAAGAAGTGATTGTTAAGTACAATTCTTCTGTAAGTGGTGAATTCCTGAGATTTCACGACCATATACTGCAACAAGACTACATGGGATCTTGCCTTTTAAAAATTATACAGCCATTTTGTGATCACATATACTTGTGTGTGTGTAAATTCCATAGTTCTAATATATTTCAGAAAACTAAAATGCTTAATAAAAATGAAGTATATATTGATCAGTGACCAGATTGGTATACCGTATTTTCTCTCATACCACACCCACTCAAGATGAGATAAAACATGCCCATTGCTTTTGGAAAGGCAGAATGAAGGAAAAAAGTTTCCTTCCCACCCCCAGACTTATGGCCATAGGCAACAGGAACACAGCCTCATCTTCAGCTAGCCCACCCTCCCTTTCCTGTTTAGGCAAAAGCTGCTGTGTTAATCCTTTCACAACTGAATTTTCAGTAGCTCTTGGATGCTTAGGCACAAACGTGAAACTAGCTGCTGCTGAAGACTGGACTCCATGGGCAGACCAAGGATTTTGAAATGAGCTAAAAACAGTCTGCAGGTTAAAATAGGAACTGGGAGTCCAGGAGTAGTTAAATTGAAAATTCGGCACCAAAATTGCTGAAGAAAGGACCGCTTGATCAAGCCTCTTAAAAAAAAAAAAAAAAAAAAAAAAAAAAAAGAGAGAGTCATTAATACCTGTTTAGCGAGGAGCAATTAATAGGAATAAAGTAGATTACAGCGAGCCATGAAATCAGTTGACTCACTAAAGCCTGCCTGAATAGAAATGCAACTGCTGCTATTTTGAGCAAAAAATCAGCTTCCCTGCTTAAGACATGCACCTAATTTTGGAAGGCTAATTTTTTGGGAAAAGATGCATGTGGTATGTGAGCAAATACAGTCAAAGGCAGAATTAAATAGCTTGTAATCTGTATTTTTAGGTAGTGACTTTCAGTGATAGTATGTTTTAAACACTAAAGAGGCATTTAACCTATAACAAGATTTTAATCGTCTAAGGATTAAATGTGTCAAAATCCTTATGTTCAACCAAGTTAGTGACCAAAATTATTTTGGAATGACTGAAATTAAAATTATTGGAAAAAACTACAGTCAGTAGTGCTGTGTTCTTATTTGTACTGATAATGTGTGTCTAGATTTGTGATGCATTTTCCCTTCTCCATTTGTATTATGTCCTTTTTAACAGAAAACAGAGCTGATACCAAGCTAACTGGAGTAACTTTGCTGTTTTGCTGCTTGTTGCATGCACACAGGAATGGAAAATGAACTCCTTTTTCCCTTCCCCAACGCCGTTTGACCTCTCCCAAGACACCAGCAGCCTGCTAACTACTAAACGCAAAAAGGCCTTTAAAAAAAATCTTGTATACCTTTTTGTATTAGCCAGCAAAGTTTGATAATGTTGGAACTTCAGAAAGAAAGATAATTGGAGAGGCTTCTTGATGAGACAAATTTCCACCAAGACAGGTGTTTTTTTTTTTCCTGGAAAATTCATGAAATTAAAGAAAATTGTTGTTCTTAAGTGGGATGGGAAGAGGGGGAAGATGGCCTAATGACCATTAAAGTCAGTTAATTTTCATTAAAATTGTTCTGAGTGTTTATTTGCTTTACGTTTCATAGTGCTTAATTATATAAGTAAGGTTCCTAAACATCACAACTTTGTAAATGATTTTTAATATGCGGAAATTGCTGTCTTATTCCTTTAAGGCTAACAGTGTGATTTGACAATTGTACAGATGATAGTTTAAATTAGTTTGGTAATGTTACATTTATAACTTAACCACTTCCAAGAAATGTTTTGTAAGCACTGTCATAGTTTATTCATCCTCACTAAAAAGTACTTTTTCTGATGTATGCCACATTCCCCTATGTTGTGATTTCATGGATTAGCGGATTCCTTCTAAGCACAACATTCTAATTTATTAAACATCAAAAATCAGCTTCCAATGTTGACTGTCGCAGAATTTCATAAATTACTTGGCCTCTGCATTCTGTAAATGTTCTCCACAGAGCTATAAACACAACAGATAATGTTTAGAGATATTTTAATAGCTATAATAAATTAATGCATATTACGGGTAAGTCATAATAGAAATGGCAGAAGAATGGCATAATTCCTAGAGCTTTGAGTTTACCGGAAATCTTAAATTTATCCTGAGGCTTTTGTAGAAACCTGTAAATACATACAGTGATTGTATTTCATGGAAACAATAGTCATTCTTTGCAGCTGTATACTATGAAAGATAACTGTTGTAAAAACAATGCAGTGGTTTTATATCTATCTTAAAATGTGCAGTGAGATTAATCTGAATTAGATGTAAATGCAACATATGTATTCGCATATTATTTAATGTGTGCCTGGTGTTGCAAATGAAGTGTTACTAAAAGCTCTGTTAATAAGCATGAATTATTGGAGAGAGCGAGCATCAGAGAAAGATGTTGATAGTTGTGCTAGAAAATCTTTTTAATTTACAAAGTAACTTATTCCTTTGTAAAATGCCTGTTAGAAGTATTTCACATTATACTTTTTCTATACTTCGAGTGGAAACATGCAGTTTTCTTTAAAGAACTGTTTGAGCAAATCTGGAAACTTGTTTTGAATTAGGGCTTGATTTTTGCTATTACACTCTATTGGTTTTGGCATGGATATACTAAAGCTTTTTTTTTTTTCCAGCATGTCTTTTCTCCCCTTTGGTTCTCCTTGTATTTACTACTTTTCTCTTTTTCTTCTGTTTTTGTTTTGTTTTGTTTTCTTTTTTGTTTTGGTGTTTTGTTCCTGTCTTAATTGTTTCAGGTATTTCTTTCCCCCTCTGGATTCCCCACGGGCTGGATCAAGATGGTCCAGTCATGCCCAGCTCCTACCTCCTCCTCCTCTGATAGAGCACTCTTGCGATGCTGACACTGCCAACCTCCAGTATCCTCACCCTCGCAGACGATATATCTCTCGGCCTCTTAACCTTTTACCTGAGAATGAAGGGGTTTAACATACGTTGTTTAAAATAAACTCTAAAGGGCCTATTCGATGCTTGTAAATGCTTACGTTTTCCAGCTGCTTTCATTTTTCATTTTTCCTTCTGAAGATTTTCAAAATTTGGGGGCTTTTTGCATGTTTTGCAAAACAAACCACAGTATTTGGAGTCTTAACGTTTATGCTTGTGCATCAAAGGAACACTAGCTTCATTGTTCCAATACCCTTTGAATTATGACAACACAGTACCAGCAGCATTAAGTATGAGACCTATATGCAGAGTAGTTGACTTCAAAATGCCTGTCCCATATTTTTTGTACCCAGTTTGTTGTGGTCTTGAGTTTTTTTTCTTTATTTCTTTTTTTTTTAATTAATTTTATTTTTTGTATATCACATTGATATATGTGAAACGTATTGTCAGAGTTCAACACGCTCTCAAGAAACTGTTCTGTAACTCAAGGATCACGTTAGAAGTAACTCCTAAAATAAACTGTTCCTGTGTATACTGCAGCAAAATGGTAATTCGGAGTGTTTGGTCATTTGAAGTTTCCACCTCACTGCATAAGATTTAAATATTTAATTTTTTAAAATTATCATCAAATAGATTAATAAAATGTATTTTAAAAGATTTGGATTATTGTGCTCTCTTTTTATTTAATTAAAAGGCACCTAGTATGATATAGGGGCATGTTAGTCAAGTGTCCCATCTGTCATCTTATTTAGATTAAGGTGTATGTGGTGGATTAATCTGGAGCTTCAAACAAAATTTTCCTTAAAAGTTTAGTATACAATTTCGGTTAAATACTTTTCAACTATTAGGTGTTGATATGGAACACAAAACATCTTGTTTGTAACTGTTAGAGGACTGCTAAAAAGAAAATTAAATTATATACAGTTTATTAGCGGTGTGATAGAAAAGGAGCAGATATATATATATATATCTCATTATAATTCAGGTTTGGTGTGAATTACATTAAAAGGGGCCTACAAGTATGAAAGGTCAACAAAAAAGTGTTTTTAGTCACTGTCAAGAGCTTTTAATCACCTAACATTTGATGCTCTTGCCCTTTCTATTAAAGTAGGAGATTAATAATATAAGTCTCTGGAGCCAAAGCAGAGAAATATAGAATTGATATTCTTAATCTTGGCTGAAATGATTTAGGTGTGGAGATCTCCCTCCTTGAGCAGGAAGCTTGGATAGTTGATCTCCTGAAGTCTCTTTCAGCCCGATTTTTCTAAGGTCTTAAGGTAAAAAAATATGATGCGTTTGTTTAACAAAGTAGCATAGCCCTGATTGCTCAAATATAATTTACAGGTCACTTTGAAATCTGTAAGATGGCTGCTATTCCAACTCCTATTTTGTCATGGTGTAGCTTCACAATTACCTTTGCATCTGAATGAAATATTTAAAGATTCTACTTTGAATCTGCAGGTTTCAGCATATCTTTTAACAGTATACACAACCACATTTATTTTGCGTGCCTGAGGCATCTTTGACATTTACAATGAAGAATTCTGAGTGTAAAATATACACTCTGGCTCACTCAGAGCTGAGTAATACTACAGAGAAATGTTTAATGTACAATTTCTTAGTAAAAATTCAGAGTGCTCATTATATAAGAATTACATGATTATGATGGAATAAAATAAAGGTTTTTTGCTTTGCTTTCTTTTATCCACTCATCACCAAAACTGGTAAATCTACAAAATGAAATGGCAGAGTATCCAATGCTTTGAGAACATCAGCTGACTTGAGGGTTGCTAGAGATGCCTTTCAAACCAACTAATTTTCAGGAGCAAATTTCCACTGTGACTTTAGTACAGTATGCCTCTACACTTTTAAAATGAGTATACTAAGAGAGGATAAATTTGCTGAAGTTGTTTTTCCTATGAATTGACAGGACTTTTGCGAAGATTCAGCATATCAACTTAATGAAACAGTGATGAGTTACCCCGGTGACTTATTAACCAGATTCCACTGTAATTACATATTCACCTTTGCAAATTGATTATATGTTGAACTATGATACCGTAAGGCAGCAGTTCTCAAACTGTGGGTCACAACCCCCACAGGGGTCAGGAGCAACTTTAAAAGGGGGTTGCAAATCCACGCAGGGGACCCTGTAGCTCGTCGATCAGCCACCAGGGGGTCATGGTATCTCAAAGTTTGAGAACCCCTGCTCTAAGGGTTCCAAGAAACAGAAAGTTTAGAAAAATGCAATCTCTACATGGGGAAGATGTAGGACTACTAGAACGGTGCTTTCCTCAGTGTAGGAATGGAAGCAAGGCAGCTCAGCTCCAATGGCCCTGGCAAGGCTGTATTGCTCTGCTCTGGCTAGATAAGCAAAACTAGGTATCATCTTGGTTCAGAGATGATACCTTTGATTTGACCAACTAAGAAATTGCAAAAAAAAAAAAGGGAACCTGTTGCTTCCATCATTTTTTGTTCAACTCAGTGTCTGTTCATCGTATTCTTTAAGTTAATGGCAATTTTAATTATTTATTTCCTTATAGCTGGCTGCTCTTGCTTTCAGTTAGTAATTAGTCTAGAACAGTCACTTGATTTTCCTTCAGGCGTGACAACATGCTGCTATCGGGATCCTGCTATATTTTTCAGTCAGTCACCCTTTTTTCCGTATAGGAAGCTGTGCTGTTTACATCTCCGGTTCACATGAACTGCAACAAACACAGAATCATCATATTAAAAAGGCTGCATGATGTTCATGTAAACAACAAGGACAAAACCTTTATCTGCATAAAATGTCTGAAACACTCAATTCCATCATTTCTTTGACGGTTGTTATTGTCAATTCAATTTTAGTCTTTGAGAGAGAGAAATTTACTTTTTCTGCTTCCAACCAGGTGCGCTGGTAGAAGTGCATTCATTCTGGTTTGCCCATAGGATCCTGGATCCAGAGACTCTTGACACAGCAGTTGAGAAGTCTGTGTAACAGAGAGAAAAACTGGCGGTTTGTCCTAAGAACAGAAGAAAAGGGTCAGTCCAAAAGATCCCTCTAACGCAGTGTACTGTACCCCACACCTATCTAAAGTGTACCAGGTTGTAGGCACTTCTCTACCTCCTTTGGAACCTCCTGCTATGGTTTTGCCTGCCCTTTTCCTTGCACCTTTTCTCTTGTGCACTCCCTGTCCGTGGCCCCAGTAAGTCCTGGGCTTTCCTGGTCAACTTTCTCTTGGCTCTGGCCAAGCTTTCCATCTATCAGACCAGAAAGGAGACTGGCAGGGGAAGATCTGGGCAAGTGTGGGGCTGCTTTCCTATCACTCCTCCACTTGTCTCTAGGCCCCATTTCACTGCTTGGTATCCATAGGCTTCTTCAGCTCATTTTGGGGTAGTGATTGCTGGCTCTGCTTGGCATCCCCTTCCAGATCCTTTGTTATTAACCCAGGAATTTAACTTCCTTCCCTGTTTTCTTTCTATTTGTCCTAAGCAATGAGTTGTGCCCCCAGTGACCTCCTTTATTAATGGAGGCTTATAGTTTCTTTGGTGAGCTTGTGATTCCTTCAGCACAACAAACGGGTCCGTCTCACAGTGGCAGGAATCATTGGCAATCCCTCGATTGGAGGATGACTTTTACTATGGTTCAGTGATGGGTCTTGAGGTGCCTTAAGAGTCCAATCCTTGAGCCACAGACTCATCCACAGAAGTTGCTAGTCTTTCTGGAGGGGGGGACTAGGCCATAGGTCAGGATTTCTCTCCTTTTCCTTCCTGTTTTCTCTTCTCTGTTTTGAGGGCAAGACAATTTACCTCTAAACCAGGGGACCTCAATCCACTGGCAGATTTCTGAGCCTCTTGTGGCAGCTCTCGGAGCCTCTTGGAGTCTATTCAAGGCTGGGGTGGGGGGCTGAGTGCCTGCGTGTATGCAAGAGTGTGCCCCAGCCAAGCAGGTCAATCTGTGGGGGGGGGGGGCATGGGGGGGCCGGATGCCCCTGCATTGAGGGACAGTGCCGCAGAGGCAGGAGCAGGGGTGAGTTGAGTGGGGCCCAGGCCAGGTGAGACTTACCTGCTGGGGAGGTGTGCCCCCAAATAATTTTTTCTCCCTCTGCCTTGACCTGCCCCTCCTTCCCTCCCCACAGACTTACCGGCTGGGCAGTGGGAGGGTGGCAGCACATGGTAGATCTTGGGTTGCTTTTAAATGCCAAGAGTGATCTACTTAAAAAGGTTGGAGACCACTGGTCTAAACAAGCTGCCGCTTGGTTGAGGTTAGGGTGCCATTAGAGTTGGTCAGCAGATGGCTCCTAGCTCTTGATGTGGGCATCCATTCTCTTGAGGTAGCCTTCAACGAGCCCTTGGAGCATTTCCTCTGGCCGCCGTGAGATCCCTTGCTCAGCTGGGAGCAGAAGACTCGTTTTGGGAGTCAAGAGCTGGGTATGTGCACACCATGTTCAGGCCAGCAAAGCGGGTGCTTCAGGATCGCGGACTCCGTGCTAGCAGCATCGGCTGAGCGGGCACTAGGAGCACTGACTCACACATCCGGAGTGAGGTGGACTGTGGTTATTCCTCGCCCCCTGGCATCCATCATTCACGACACCTACCGCCAGGCGGGAATCGCGCAGGCGCGCTTACGAGACCCGACCCCGTGAGGTCTGCCTGTCCTGGCTAAGGGTGGCGGGGGCAGGCTACT
>NW_005842096.1:2261954-2271199 GCF_000455745.1 Alligator sinensis | reverse complement strand
CCCGCCTCCCCGCCTTATGGCCGTGGGCGATTGGCGGAGAGCCGAGGAAGGGGGCGGGGCGAGTAGAGCCGAACGTTGGGCGGGCCTTGCGGCTGGTGCAGGCGCTGGCAGTGTGTCGGGAGGTGTGAGCACAAGCCCGGCGCGGGGCGTGTGAGTGTGGTTGTGGAGCCTTCCCGCGCCCTTGGCGAGGCGGGCGTTGCCCCCCGCCCCGGTTCCGCACAGCGGGGGGTGGGGCCAGGCCGCGGGGGCTCCCCGTGTCCTGCCCTGCCCTGCCCGCGGCCGCTCCTCATAGTGGGGGCGTCGCGAGCCTGGGGCTCATTGCTCGCTTTGGGTTTCCAGCCGCGGCGCCATGGACGGCTTCGGCGACGAGACGTTCCCCGGCACCCCGCCCCCCTCGCCCGGGGCCTCGGACAACGTGACGCTGTGCTCCAACCCAGGCCTGCCTGTCGCCGCTTCCACCGTGGCCAGGGTCCGCCCGGGCTGCGGCACCAGGTAACGGCGTTGCCGCAGCGGCGGGCTCGTCACGGGGGTCTGCGAGCACTTCTCTGACAACATGGTCTGAACAAAACCCCTGGCTTGGAGGCGAGAACTTTTATTAGACCAGCGAAATAGTGGCACAAAAAAAAAAGTCTTTCTTTGCCAGTTTTGGGGTACCAGTGCTTTCGTCATGCTGAGGGCAATTCAGAGATTGGGAAGGTTCTGGGTAGAAGAGAGACTCCACTTTGCACAGGGGAGGTAGAGGGTGCAGGTTTATTCCCCTGGGTACCTCAGAGTCCTATTTGAAAGGAAAATCTCACATCGTCTTTTACATCCCAGTGTCCTACGCTCATCTGAGCACAGACTTTTGCCCTGCATGATATGTGGCTTTGTTGTAGTCCTGTCAAGGAGGTGTATTTGCCCCAGTGTTGTTCCCCCCCAACTGCTGCCTGTCACCCTGGGAGGCATCTGAGTAGTTGCTTGGAGGTGGGGTGGTTGGACAGGGTGCTTCACCCCCACCTGCTCCAGTGCCAGCCTGCAGAGCACTGCCATCTGGGGCTCCTC
This sequence comes from Alligator sinensis, assembly GCF_000455745.1. Taxonomy (NCBI): domain Eukaryota; kingdom Metazoa; phylum Chordata; order Crocodylia; family Alligatoridae; genus Alligator; species Alligator sinensis. Next base: position 2,270,158 of record NW_005842096.1, on the reverse strand, counting down.
TAGGTCCAGAAACCAGATAGCATGGCGGTAGCAGTTGCTGCTCCCCAGCTGCCAAATTTCCATCCCCTTCTGCAGCTCCAGGTAGTGCGTTAAATGGAAATGTGCAGGTGGCCCCAGCTTCCTCCAGGGTGCACCGGGGTCCGTCTAAAGCACGAGGCGTACAGTCTCAGCAGAGCCCTGATCTAGCAGTGCAGGTCTGAAGGAGAGCCCTCAGGGCTCTGTCCTGGCCTGTGGATCAGCCCCTGTGCCATTCCCCCGGCCTGCACCACCCGAATGCTGAGCAGTGCTCTACCCAAAGACCGTCATGTTTGTGAATTGACAACAGGTGACTGTTACCTGTTGCTTTATTTCATAACGTGCAGCTTAAGGTAGCGTAAATCACGTTATACCTTGACTTTAGCACGGCTTTTGACACAATCTCCCATGACCTTCTCATTAACAAGCTAAGGCAATACAGACTTAACAAAAGTACTGTAAGGTGGTTCTATAACTAATTGGAACTTTGTGCTCAACAAGTAGTCACCAGTGGCTCAACGTCTGGGTCCCCTAGGGATCTGTCCTGTTTAACATCTTCATTAATGATTTGGATGATGGGGTTTAGTGCATCTAGCATATTTGCAGATGATGACACTGAGTTGGCTGGAGCTGCAAACACTCTGGAGAGCAGGGCTAGGACCCAAAATGACCCAGATTGATCACAAACCATTTCTCCAGTCTATGTGATGAGATTCAACGAAGGCAAGTGCAAAGTCCTGCAGCTGGGACAGAATAACCACGTGTACAAATTCAGACTGCGGTACTAGGTACTCCAGTACTGCAGAGAAGGACCTTGTTATGGTAGATCATAAGCTGAGTATAAGCCAACAGCATCCTGAGTTATATTAACAGTAGTATCAGTCTCAAAACAAGGGAAGTGAGTCTTCCACTCCCTTCAGCACTAGTGAGGCCTTCTCTGGAGTATCGTGTCCAGTTTTGGGCCTCACGCTTCAAGGAGCATATGAAAATGCATTTAACTTGCTAAACAAGAAGTCCAAAGTTGGAGTAGCTTTTTATCCTAGCCACCTGACCAGACTGGGAATAGATGTTTTCCTTTAACTTTTTTTTCTATGGAATAGGCTTTGATGCTTAAAATTGTTTATATTACTGAAGTGATACTCAAGTGTGCTATATTGGAATACATGATGCTTTAAATTACTTTCTTAAAAAAAACAAGCCCCAAAACAAAAAAAAGAAACGAAAAATATACACTAGCAGCTGCTAATGCTAGCAGTTGTCTTAGGTGGTTTTCTTTTCTCTGTTAGACCTGTACTGCAGAACCCGTTTGTTCAGCAAGTAACAATGCATTGTCCATCTTGCCCTCCTATTCTGTGTTACGCAGCTAAAGTATTTTAAAACAGTGTTAGGGGAGTGGCAGAATGGGGCCACACCGGTGCCCCCGGGGGCAGGAGCGCTGAGCCTGGGCTTGGGGAGAGCTGCATGGAGGCTGTGCCTGGTATGGGCAGACTGGGCAAATCTTTCCCCATCACACATGCCACAACCCTCCCCAGCCACCCTCTTCCCACACACTCGCAGCCCTTCACAAACCCCATATCCACACACCCACATGCTCCTCCACCCCACATGCACACCCTTCCCTATGCCCCCCACTTGCCCACAATATACAAGAGTAAATCTTCATTTTAAGCTATTGTGCAATCCTCTCTATGTACACTACACAAATGCAAGTAAATCAGGACAAAAATATTTTTTGGAATCAAATTAATGAGTGTTGTAATAGATGTTTGATTTTTAGAATATAATTTGGTAATTTTCTGGTTCTTAGATGGCAAAACCTTGCTGAACAGAGTATTTCTGGGGTGGGGGAGGGGGGAGAATGGGAGGGACTTCTGATGGTAAAGGTTAGGGGGTGGGACTTCTGGTCCCAAAGGTGGCAACCAGGGGCCAGGGCTACCTATGTGGCCTTTGACATCTTGCCAAAACTCGGTAAGTAGCCCTCCGCCCAAAATAGTTGCCCGCTCCTGACTTAGACTTCTTTCCTGAAAGAACTCCTTGGAACTGAGTAGGTAAGATGTCAGAATAGTTGAATTGAGGATACCAAGCCTTCAGCATGTCTTTAGTCTTTCTGGGAACTCCCTGCAGTGCACCATCTTCCTCTGAATATGACTTTGAATTAAAAGGTTGGGATTTTATGATCTACAGATTAGAGGTGCACTGATATATCGGATCAGTACTGATATAAAGAAAACTGTGTCTGTATTGGATATTGGCCCAATGGGGCCGATAATTTGGCCGATTAAATGGTAGTGCTGCACGCAGCCACATTGCAGCACTCAGGCAGCGAGGAGCACAGTCAGCAACTGTGGAGAGCTGCTTCCAGCTGGTAAGTGAGGTGTGGTGGAAGGGGAGGGGATAGGGAAGGGGCACGGGGCGGGCCAAATCAATGCCCCCCATGGTGAGAGAGGGGGCAGGGGACAGAGCCGTGGCTCACAGCCCCTGGTGACCTTCCAGGGTGCAAGCAGTGGCCAACCCTCCCCTCCTCCGTGAGTTACAGCTCTAGTTTTCCACCCGCCTTGCTTGGGCAGCACCTGCACCCTCCCTCATGTGGGGGGTGTTGATCTGCTGTCCCCCCATGCCCTCTCCCATTTCACCACGTGGAACTGAACAGCTGGAGGCAGCCGTATCAGAAATCAGATCGCTGTTGGCTGATATTCCTCCTTAAATATCGGCTATTGGTATTGGCCCCAAAAATCTCTATCAGTGCACCCCTATTAGAACCTGTTTACTAACGCTTAACCTACAAGAAATTCTTTGCAGAGGTGTATTTTGCTGCATTTTTCTTGATGCAAGCATCTTGCATAAATAGCAATATTTCTACACACGTACTCATGTAGATGTGTTAAAATTAAGCTACAATCATTTTTAGGGCCTTTATCTTGTAATATATGTTAGTCTCAAGCTTGTCAGGTTTTTATGTCATCTCTTTCAAGAGCAGACTAGATGCCACACAAATTGGTCCGTTTGTATTTTCTTTCAACAGAATTTCTGATGTTCAAGCATCTTATCTGGAAGAAGGGAGACTTTCACTTCCATCAATAACTCCCCCAAGTAGCCAGTCTGACTCTGAGCCAGTGGGGAAGCTTGCTCTCAACCTTCAGGATGATTTGTAAGCAAGAGTACTATTTTACTCTCTTAGAAAAGATTCAGATACTAATTTTAACTAATTATGTGGTGTAATTGTATATCAGTGACTGAATTGGTCTTTTGTAAGAAAATAACTTGGCTCCAGTTACTTCATTATGTTTTTATCTGTTTTCCAATACAACTTTTCTGAGTTGTTTCTTTTTATACAAAATTGTATTACTGAAATCTAAAAATCTAGGAAATAAGCTTGCATTTAAAACTACCATATTGGAAGGGATAGTGATGCTTTGAGAGTTTATTTCTAGTTCAGTGGCCCCGAGCTCTTTTGCTGTGGAATTTAAAAAAATAAATCTGATAATTACTCTCATTTTGCTACTTGTGTTAACTTCAGATGTTGTTCTTGCTTAGGCAGCATTTCCTTTGTTAATTGAAATATTCATACAAGCTAACTAGTTTTAGTATTGCCAAAAAACCCTGCGGCAATTTTTCCCCCTGCTTTTCTGGACAGCTCATGTGAAGTGCTTGTGAAGGTCTTAAAGTGTTTCTTAACCAGGGTGACAAAACATTCTGATCTATTGTGGTCTTAGCGTTTTTGCAACAGAAGAATTGCTCTATTTTTCTGTAGTCAAAACAAGTGAAAATTAGAACTGGCATTTTCCAAAGGGTGCCTTGAGTCTGAGTTTGAGGTCCACTGTCTTAAATAGTCTGCAGTGGAATAAACAGTTGTCTTCGGAGAACAAAATTAAATTCATAGCATGTATACTTTTCCTGTTCGGAAAAAAATTGTGGGAGAACTAATTTTGATTGTTTGATTTTAAATGCTTATAAATGTTTACTTTTAAATTTGATTTTGATGCTTCTGCAGGTTTTGAAATTAAGGCGGTATTAGAAAAAGTAATTCACAGATTCCTGTTTAACAGTAGTAAATTTTGCAGATAATTTTGGGTTTGGAGTTGTTAAAATGCAGAACCAACAGAAACCAACATTGTTTGGTTACTATTTGCTGGCAGACTGTGAAGCCCTTGGTAATGGTTAAGTCTCACAAAGCAGAGAGTATGAAAAATAAAATTTTCTCTTTAAAATTATTGCACCTAAATGGAGTTTCTAAGAATTTACGGGTAAATGCTGGTGAAGAAATAAAACCTAAAATGGACCTTTCAGGAAATGTACTGCCCTCACTTAGCTCATTTGCAAATTATTACAGCAAGAATAACTTGTGAAAAAGTTTCTCCTTCATTGGAAAGTTTAACATTCTAATATTATAAAAGCCTTAATCTGTCCATCTGTCCGTCCATAATGCTTTATTCACGCTCTGATTGGCTTACGAACAGCCAATCAGTGTGCAAAGAAGTGTTTGGTTGGGTGTCAGGGCTCCACCCTGATAGTGGGGACACAGGACGGAGTGCAGGCAGCAGCGGCAACAGAACGGATGGAATGTGGGGGGGTGAGGCCACCAGTGCTGGCTTTGCCACCCCCTGCCCTGCTCCCTGCAGGTGGCTGTGATAGAGTGGTGGGGGTGAGGGAAGCCACTAGAGCTGCCCCTTGCTCCTTGGAGGTGATGGCAGAGGTGTGGGGGGAGGGGAAGCAGGGTCAGGATGCCGTGGGGGGGCGAGGCCACTGGCACTGGCTTTGTCCTGCCCCTCCCCTCCCCCCCTTCCATCATCTCCACCTGCAGGGCCCACGTAGGCTCACATGGCAGCAGTGGGAGGAGGAGTGGGCCTGACGTAGGGCAGGGGAGGAGTGGGTGCGCTATGACAGTGAGGCAAAGGGAGGAGTGGACCCAGGCCTGATGCAGTGAGGGGGAGAAGGAATGAGCCTGAGCAGGGGCAGAAGGTGGCCTGCTGCGGCAGTCGGAGGGGAGCAGGGGGCCCAACGTGGCCCGACACAGCAGCGGTGGGGGGAGGGGAGGAGCGAGCCACCGCCTCCTCCCCTTGGGCCTAGGTCCACTCCTCCTCCTCCCCCTCTCCCCAGTTGTTGGCCCCCACTTCTCTTATCCCCCTGCTGCCGTCAGGTCAGCCCGGGGCCACTGCTTCTCCCACCCCCGCTGCGGTGGCCAGGCTTCTCCCCACCCTCTGGCCCGGTCCTCCCCTGCATTGGGCCCGGGTCTGCTCCTCCCCTCCCCCTGCTGCTGCGGCCCAGAGGAAGGGAGTGGGTCCGGACCCCAAGCAGCAGGAGGTAAGGGGGGAGTGGGCCTGGATTGGGGGAGGAGGGGTGCGGCACACAAGGCTCCATCCCTGCTTGCTCCCCCCTGTCATTGACAGGCAATTGGCTAGTTGTATTATAATGACACTATGTGAAAAATCATAGTTTTTGATTAAACTATTTTTCTCTGTGAGGATTTGGATAATACTGAATTAATTTTTTCAGGTAACTAGGTGGCTAATATTTTTACTTGTGGTGTCATGATACAGAAATAATCCTTACATTGAAGGAATCAGCCTCTAAAACAGAGAAAGTACACCTATGTATTAGGGATGTAAGTGTTGTTTACATAATTACCCATTTAAATCCCTCTAATGATATCAGTTAAATGGTTAACCAATAACACACCTAGCACCCATGTGTTGCAGCTAGTCCTCCTTCCCTCTCTCCCTCGTCCAGGGGAGCGCTGCAGAGAGGGAGGTAGAGGTAGAGCTGCATGCTGCAACTAGTTGCCTTCCTGGGGCACTGCTGCTTCCTTTTTCCTGCTGGCATTAAAGGTTAATTGTAGTGCATTAACACTATAAATACACTTACTGTTTAACCGTTTAACTTACTATGTATGTGATTGCAATGAGTTATAAGAATATGGGAAGTTTGAAGAATTTGGTGGGATAGAGTCAATATGGCTTAGATGCTTCAGCATGTTGGTGTTTCCCTTAAGTGTTTTACATTCACTGTTCATTTTTTCTTAGTGTGTGTGCATGTGTGGCTTTCATAAATGACACATTAGATACACAACTAGTATAGCCAAAACTGTACTTTGAACTAAAGATTCATCTTTAAAATGATACAGGGCCTGTTGTGAAAGATTGAACTTGGCTTATTTTGGTTTGTATCCTTTATTTCTGAATTCAAGTGATAAGTCAGATTAAACCAAATGTCAGCACATATAAGCATAGGTTTAAATAGTTTTAAAACATCTTTTTCTGTTAAATTTAGTACAACTTCTTTGCCAGCAGGGTCATGCATCCTTCCTAGTTTTCAGATTTCTTGTAAACATAGTACCCATTCATTGTCTATGAAGTACTTTTAAAAAGGGGTTTCTGTACGCTTACAAATAGTGTCTAATTCTTCATCAGCATGGTCAGTGAATGCTAGTAGTGATTTGTTGTACATGGGTGTTAGGGATACTTATCTCGCCTTTTGATCTTGCTCAGAATCAAGTTAGCTGACAGTAGTAAAAATGATGGAGGCAGGCCTGTGTTTCATTTTCTCCAAGTAATAATGGGGATATTATAATGGCAGTGTTTTGTGCGTCTCTTTAGCTATTATGGGTAATACTTAAGTGGATAGGGTTTCACTTGTTTATACACCAGATTTTGAAATAACCTTTGTATTCTGACTATGATTGAGCTTTGTCTTAGGCAGTCTGTTAGCAAAATGACTTTCCCCCTCTCTTCTCCCTATCCTAGGGAAAGTACTGTCCAAATTAAAGAAGCGTATCCTATTTACGATAATTTGGAAGAGTCCAGCTTAATACAGAGAGGGATCAATCAAAATGATGCTGCTCAGTGCTCAAGTCGCAGTCAAGATTCTTTGTTTGAAATATTACCACTTGAACTTTTGGAAGGTATTTAACTTCTAGAAATGTATACACTTAATTGTTCACTACAGCTTTTTTGCATTCTCTCTTGACACCATGAATGTTTTTGTAGCACAGCATGAGCAATACTTTTCTCTTGGAACATTATTATTGACTTTCAAAGATAGAAAGATACACTAGTAGACATCTGGGACTTGTATCAAGTTTCACACGTGATTCAGAAGGTAAGGCTAAATGAAAGGGCTGTTCAGGTCCAAGGTCTGATGACTTACAAACAGCCTAAACTAGAAATCAATCCTGAATACTCCTGGAAAATTGATTATTCATGGGTTCACAGAGATGTCGCTTGTTTTCATTCCCTGCTACAAACCATCAGAATTGTATTTAATGAGCACCTTTCCTTTTTCCTTTTCTACATTGGCCTGAATTAGATTGTCATTATATGCAACTGGAAGAAGAGCTAGAAAACCGTGCTTGTACAATTTAAAACATTGTTCTGGTTTTGTAAAGTGATTCGTTAATTATTAATTCTAACATTGTTTTTTAATACCAGTCGCTAAAATCACAATGCCTTAAAATAAGAGTGTAGTAATGGAAATGAGTTAGTAATTGGTGATCTGATTTTTTTGAAGGCTTGGGTATCAGTATTAAACCATCTTTTATTTTTTGAATGCTAATCTGAATAGATTAGGGAATCACTAAGTACTGTAGGTGTACTTGTATTTTTGACTCCCTGCTTCAAAGAGAAATCTGAGAAGAAAACCGTTCCTTCTGGCTACTGTAGTGCCATTTTTTTTCCATTCAAAGAGAAATGTCATTGAAGTTCAGTAGAAAAAATATCAGATTTAGAAGATAGGTACATCAACTTTTAAATATAATTGGGTTCACATGTTTCGTCATGAATACAGAAAATGAGCACTTCTTGATTTTAGCAGAACAGCCATTTTGTAGTTCGTGGAGTGGGGCTACCACAGCAAAGATAACACACTTTTTTTTTTTTTGAACTGATGGCTACAGAATTATTTTTTCAAATTTTTGTTGAATATTAGGCAATATCTGTGTCTTTTTGAGCTGCTGTGGCATGAAACACTTCAGTCAACTGGATTAATGAATTTTTTTTGAGACTAGCCCAGGTTAAGCTTTTTTATTTTTATTTTTTCCCCCTACTGAAGCAGTATCTAAAATCATGAAGGACTGGTGCCTCCCAAGTCTGGGGGAGGCACCATTTGTAGCATCAGCGGCAAGTGGGGACTGTTTGCAGATGTCAGCGGTGGTGTCACTGGCAGGGTTGGGGGTCGTGAGCAGCAGGCAATCTCGG
>NW_005842096.1:2256964-2261941 GCF_000455745.1 Alligator sinensis | reverse complement strand
CCACCCCCCCCCCGCCCCGGTGCCCCCCGTACGAGTTGTCTATATCTAAAATCTTACTTGAGGATTGGGACCCATTATGCTGACTGGCATACCCACAGCTAAAAGGCTTATAGTCTAACCTGGGGTGCTCAGCCTTTTTGCCCCATGGGCTGCATTGGCAGTGCCCAGTCTGTTGGCAGGCCAGATACAGCCAGTGTTCCTGATCCATTGTCTAGGTGGGCCTGGCAAGTGCCATCTGGCTGAGAGGCTGGGGGCAGGTTGACTCCAGTGCAGCCCTGCAGGGGAAAAGAGCTTGACCCCAGACATTCAAGAAAAAACAGAACGTGGTCTGGCCCTGCTGGTGGGAAGCAGGGGATGTGGCTATGTCCCCACTGGCCCCATGGAGAAGGGGGCATGGGCCACCCCCAACAGGAGGGAAAGGGGTGTAGCTCACCTGTGTGTGGAGGGGGCAAGGGGAAGTGTGGCCCAGTCCAACCTAGCCCTGAAGGGGCAGGGGGATATGGCTTGGTCCCTATCCAGAAGCGGGGGCAAGCATAGCCTGGTCTTGTGGGCTCCAACTTGACACACAGGAATTGGGGTTTGGGGATTTGGCAGGGGGGAGGTTGACCATATTGGTTGGTCCAAACTTCCAGACCTGTGGGGAGCCCCACAGGCTGAATGTGATGGGGCTATGGGCTGCATTTGGCCTGTGGGCCGGAGGTTGAACACCCCTGGCCTAACCAAGAGTTGAGATAGTGGTAGAGTAGAAAAAGGGAGCACAAAGTAACTGGAAGAGGGAGTAAAGAAAGTTGTGGCTTAGTGAATAGGGCATGATACTAGTTTTTAATCACCTCTGCTGTTGACCTGCGGTGTGAGCTTCAAGTTATTGCACTGTATTTGGAATTCCTTTCTTTCTTTGTTGCCAAATAAGATTGAAAGCCCTGGGAGCAGTGATTGTATCACTCCATTTATGCAGGTGTTAGCCATAGTGAGACCTTGATTTATATTATTATTTTTATATTAACTTAATCCCTGATTTTTGCTATGAGTAGGGACTTTTCAAAGATATGTTTATGTGCCATATGGTATAGATGGCTAATGAAACTAAACTTCAAGCCTCGAGAGGCTTAAGATCTTTTTAACATAGAAATTGAATGTATAATATTTAGTAATGTACTAAAAGGTCACATTCAAGTTGCTATTAAATTGCTCTCTCATTCTAGATTTGTCCATTGGAATATGTTCATTGCCACAAACTAATAGAGAGATCAAGGTAAATCTACTTTATATTATAGGAATTTAAAGGATGCGTTTTCTATAGAGAAAAACACTGGTTATCGTCTGTGTTTTTAAATTTGTAAGTTAGAACAGTAACACAGTTTGCAGAATTAAGGTAGAAATTACTTGCAGGGCAACAAATTATCAGTGGCAAAACATTTGCCAGTTCATGCCCTCCATTAACGTCAAATCTTGATTTATGGAGTAGGAGATATTGATCTATAATAATCCAACAGGATAATTTGAATTTCTTTTAAGTGGTTAAACCTCTCTAAAGGGGATTAATAATTATTTCTGTAGTCTTAAAGTATTTCTCATTGCTCATATAGAAAAGATTCAAGTTGGTCAGCTGGCTATACTGTTTTTAAGGAAACTTAAGTTTTGCTGAAACTCACAAAAGCTTTTTGAAGCTGACATTACTGTATTTTTATTTAATGAAGCGTTTGCTACTAGTGCCTTGGTTGTTTTTCTTTTTTTAATCTTTTTGCTTTAGCATCTCCTTTAATGCATAAAGCCAAAACATCTGAGGACATTGAGACACTACCATATATTGATATTTTAATATTTTTTCTAAACACTTTGTAAATTTTGATTATTTTTTTTTGATTGAATGGATTCCATAGGATTTTGTTTGAAAATGTATTTTACAGGCTTTTTTTTGGCAAGTTCCTTCAAACCAATTTATGCTTTTGGTGTTTGGAGTCTGCAGGAGCCTCTTCAAGCAGTAGCAGTCTGTTATGTGCCATGTTTCAAGGTGGAATCTGAGAATTATTGAATGGAGGGCCAGTTTAGTGAACAAGAAAACTAAAAGTTTCTATTTAGAAGTCTTAAATATTGCAAGTTTGTAAGAGTACTCTGCCTTCTCACATCTCCTGTTCCCTGCATTTCTTTTACCTATTTTTTAATTGCCTGGTGAGTGTTAGAGACTGAAACTTATGGTGGAGGATGGAGAAGAGAAAAAGTCTTTGCCAAAATTACTGCTATTTTGTGAAAAACCTGAGTTTTACAGCTGGGAACTCTTGGGCCATGCATGTGTGTGTTTCATAGGTTAAGAAGTCTGAACCTGGAGGAAAATTGGATGGTGAAATTTTAAGTGAGCAGTGCAGCACAAGTCATTTGAGTTTTTTGGAGAATGAGAAGCTACTGAATCTCGCAAGCTTAGATGAATACTCAACTGGTCAGTATACTATGATTCAGCTTGTAGCGTATCTTCAGGTACTTGAGAGGGGCAGATAGATAAGATAACTTTAAAGCATTAGATTTCATTGTATAGCTAAGGAAACGTCTTGGTAGAGATAATCAGTTTACTTAAGCAGAAGAACATCATGGTTGCCTGAATTACTGGTGTATTAAAATTGATATCTGTGGAATTCACTGCTGAACTTGGTTTTGAGTTGTATATCTTCTAGCTAGAAAATCAAAGCTGAACAATGCTCATGTTCATTCTGTGAATGAAAAGGTTTAAGAAGAGATGCAAGCCTTTTGTAGTAACGAAATTGGCAGCTTTTGGCAGTAGATACAATTTGAACTAAGTATTTGTCTTACTGTGACAGAACTGGATTGCTAAAACAGATTGTTAAATCTGTGCCACCCAGTTAACTTGGACTTTTATCTGAATTTTAAATCCAGTTCCTAACCAATTGTGAATAAACTTCTAGCTAGCATATTAGACTTATTTTAAGCATAGTATTTTAGAGGTGTACTGATGTATCGGTCCATATAGTATTGGTACCAATAAAAGGAAAATTGACATTATTAGCAATAGGCTGATGTGGCTGATTAAAGTCTTTTCCAAATCTTTACATAAATAAAAATCTAAAAATAATTTAATTCTTTAAAGATTTAACATAATTTTTTTGGCTGATGTGGCCGATAACGCCGCTGATTTTTTTTTTTTAAATGCCACGTGAATGCTCGTGGCCAGCCTGGCAGCTTGGAGAGCAGTGTCTGGCTAGTAAGCATGTTGGGCCTGAGCGCAGCCTCGGCCCAGCCCACCCCAGGGAAGAACCTGGCTCCAGCCCACAGCAGGTAGCCTGCCCTTGCCCTGCGCACACCCCGGGGTGTGCACAGCAATGGAAATGGCACCCCCCGCCCACAGATGAACCACTTGCTGCTCTGTCCCTTGCTTCGCCTTGGCTGGGTAGCCCCAGCCCCCTTCCTCTGTCACCGTGGGGGTTCCAATCTGCACCCCCCCCCAAGACTTACCAGTTGGGCACTGCTCTCCAAGCTTCCAGGCTGCATATTGGCAATTGGATCTGCATCAGCTGATATGGCTCATTAACAATTGTCCATCAGTATCAGTCAAAAAAATCTTTATCGGTGCACCCCTAGTATATTTTAGGGCTTTCCAGCTTCTAAGCTTCTGGGGTTGAATGCTCTGTGGGTTGTACCTGGGCTATGGTAACAACTTCCGTAAGTAAATAATAAAAGTTTTTATTGTATCAGATTTTTAAAATCCTTTTCTTCTTTTTCAATAGATGATGATATTGATGATGGAGAATTCTATGATGACCGGCTGGAAGCTTATTTTGAGCAGCTGGTACCACCAGAAATGCTAAGAGGAGATACTGAAATACAGGAACTTTCAGAATGTTGTACAGTATTGGAACTTCTAGAAAATGGTTTGAATCAGGTAGGTTTAAGATGAAATTCTTTTTGTATCTCCTTTCCAGCAAGTAGGGTTCCATTTGGGGTAGAAACAATGTCTTCAGTGTAGTAACTATAGGGGCCAAATTTTAAAAAGCTTTTTTAAACATTTAACATAATTTTCCATCCTCTTTCCTTTTCCATGTGGGTTTCTGCTGTAGAACAAATGGGGCAAGCAGTTTCTGCTAATCAGCCACTTCTGCTTTATTTCCTTCTCTTGTTGTACAAAGCTAAATTTCTTTTGCTTGCATTGTTTTTTGTGAAGTGGAGTTCACTAAGTGGTGAACTGCCCGACAGGGTGATAAGCTGATATAGTATAAAAGCTTTTCAGAAGGTATTGATAGTCTGAACATAATTTCTTTTCTTCCTCGCTACTTGTGTGATCTTATAGGATCTCTTAATACAGTATAACTTCATAAATCAAATTTTCAAAATTCTGGAATTCTCAAAAACCCAGCACTTTTTAAAAAAGTACTCTACATCAGGGGTTTTTAACCTTTTCTGACCAATGTACCCCCAGTGGCTGGTCATTGAGCTGGGGGTAGGGGAAGTAGTGGCAGTGTGGGGTGGTGGATAAAAATGTTGTACTCCAAGAAATGTTCTCAAAAATTAACACCCCCCCCCCAAAAAAAAAACAACAAAAAACAAAAAACGCATGCACAGCATCCATTCATCTGGGCAGTGCCAGGTTATGCACTTTCCTTGTGTTTCAAAAATCTGGAATTTTCAAATTTCTGGCAGGTACCTAGGTCCCAAGGATTCCGGATTTATGAGGTTATACTGTACTTAAGTTGCAGAGAAGTGTATAAAAAGTTATGTTACTGTTGCTGTTTGAAGGTAAAGTGATTGTGACTAGATCTGTTTTCCTGCCTTGTGATGTATGAGGACTTTTACTTGGATTATGGTAGTGATAGCCCATAATTTTTATACAATGACCACGTCCCATTTCAAGAACCACTTAAGGCTATTTCATGAAGTCGCCACATTTGGAAAGGTGGTGTTCACTAACTTAAAGTAACTGCATTGCAGTGAAGTGCCTCTATCTAGTTTTCAAAAATGGATATTCCAGTATTT
>NW_005842096.1:2245150-2256954 GCF_000455745.1 Alligator sinensis | reverse complement strand
AGGAATGAGGTGAGACCTTTTTGGATTACTGTGAAAGCAAATGATTAAGAGTTGGATGCATCTTCTATAGCTGAATTTTAAATCCTAATGGCTTGGGACAATTTTCAGGTGCTTACTATTCATGGAGCTGCACCCAGAGTGGATGCTACAACTGCTAGTAACAAAGAGGCACATGAACTGGGGGATGCTGGACACCATGAACAAACAGGACAGTTCTTGTTGCCAAAAACAGTAAGTCCAGTTGTGTGAAAGGGATACTTGTCTTCTAGATCTTCAGCAAACTAGTTTTCATTTATCTAGAATAACTGTAGCAAAGTTGGGAACCAAGTTTGAAAGTCATTTTAATTGTCAGCTTAACTACTTACACTCTTCCTCCATATGTAACTCTTCTAATGCCAGTATTTAAGATCAGGTATTTTAAAGACCCTACTGTTTTGAACTATTGTAAACATGTAGTTGCTGAACATCTGAACTTCTTTCCTCTCAACAGGTAGGTGAAAGTAACAGGGCAACTTTCAGACCTGGACTAGAAGGTATTTCTGAGGAACCTTCCTTTGGAACAGTGGCAAATTCTGAGACGGAGTACAGTCACTCTGCAGAGAACCAGGTTATTAGTGTGCCCATAACAGGTATGTGTACTTCACAGCTGTGTACTTATTGCAGCTTAGAGATATACAGTAGCACTTCATAAGCTGCTACTGCACTTAATTTTTTTTTTTTATCTCAGCGGGGGGTGGAACCTTTGACACCTTTATGCCACAAAGAAGGTAAGTCATAGTTGAGATTTAACACTTCTTCTTCAAGCCCCCCTTAAAAAATAATGTTATGCAAACTCTCAATAAAATGGATAAGAATAGATGGTCCTGGGTAAATGACTGTATTGTGACGTAGTAAAATATTGTTTGGGGAAGATTCTATCTAATAATAACTATAATGATAATTTTGGCAAAATTATCATTTACCAATCCATGGGTTCAGGGATTTTTCATTAATGTATAATACTGTTTTGGATGGTGCATATGGGGGAGATTGTAAGGTACCCGGGGGGGGGGGAATTGCATGGGGAACATTGGGGCAGATGAATTTAAGACAGCCCCCCAAAAATTGCATTCTCTACATGGAAAATTTATAACAAATATAATTTTCCATGCAGAGAATCTAATTATTGAGTATTTGTCTTCAAATTTGAATTGGGTAAATACAGTTATTCACAAGTTTCTTAGGAAGATGTGACAATTGAACAGGGTCCAGATGTTGATACTCTGGCAGCTCCATGTTGGTTCATTTTTTTGTTTGTTTGTTTGTTTTTTCAGCTGATGCATTTGTCACTAATCACCTTTTTCAACCTTACTAAAACCTATGTTATACAAACTTTCAACTGAAAAATGTATATGGAAATAAGTTTGCAGCTTCTGTACTCTTTAGTAGTCTCTACTCACTTGAACATAATGCAACCCAAGCTCTTTTGGAAAGTGTGGGGGATATAGTGCTCCTGACATGTTTTTAGGAACCACCAAGAAAACACATAAAATATGCAAAAATCTACAGATATTCTTTAGAGTATTTTGATCTTTGTTTAAACAAAAAGTGTTCTTTGTAACAACTGATAATCTATTTGCTGCTATTTCTTGTAATATTTAAAATATGGGCAAGGAGTGAACCATTGCCCATCCGTTGTAGGTTGAGTGAAAACTCAAAACTTCTATCTTATTACCTATATTTAAAAAAAAACAAAAACAACCCCTCCCCAAAATTAGATTGGACTGTTCAAAAATGTGAAGATCATTAGACCCATTTAGTTTATCAGTGACTTAATACAGCCAAATGACATGTTAAATATCATTTCACACTAAATCAGTTTGTTCTTACAGCAAAAAATAAACTAATAGTAAGAAGTATATCTTTCTTTTGATTTTGCAGCAAATGGCTGTAGTATTAAAGAGAGTGGAAATGAAGATGGAGTAACTTGGGTACCATCTTTTCTTCCTAAAGTGGAGATAATTGGGGTTAAAAATGAGTTGGCGCAGGCTCCTTTCACATGTGTTATTCCTGTTTATGCTGAGGTAAGAGAACTTTGAGGTCTTGGTGTGTGTGAATATGAAATATTTATACTAATATTTATTTATCTAAAATATTACCTGTGTATTGGAATAGTTTTCTTATTTTTAGGTGACCTAGGCCAGTGGCTCTTAATGTTTTTGGATTTGAGACATCCCGTCCAAAACTTCTGTGGATTGAGTGGCACCCAATTTCAAAAACGAATTTTACATGTTACATTACTTGCCTCCTTTCAGGTGGTCTGGGAAGTGGGTGTATGTGAGGGATTGGCCAGGCAGGTACAATCCTGTGCCTTTGCATATCTGCTTATCTCCTTGTACCTTGCGACATCCTGCAAAAGATCTGGTGGCACCTTGGGTGAGAGTCCCTGACCTAGGCAGTATCATTCTAGGAAAATGAAATGTATAGCTCCTCAGAAAGCAAGGGATATAGAGTAGAGGGGGGGGACGTGACTTCAAAAAAAAAAATGAGCAGAGAGATGTGTAACCTGGTCTTTATTATATTGCCATATTTTTACTCCCATTTTTTCACAACCCCCAACTATAGTCAGTGCTGAATTGACTGCCTTGTACAGCTTTCTAGAACTGGATTTGCCAGTCAGCCATTAGAAAGCAGGAGGAATATTATTGACAAAGGGAACTCAAACTGGTTAAGATTAGTTCTTTTGAGACAATTGGGGGTGGGGGTTTTTTGTTTAGTTTTGTGTTTTAAATAAGGTGTAGGAGGGCATGCTGAAATTAAACAGCAAACTTAAAACACTTCAGTGTGTTCTCTTGCATGCAGTTATTATTACTGCATTTGACCTACAAAAATAGTTATAATTTTCTGGCTTTCTTGTGTCTTTAAGTATCTACAATGGGTACAGGAACAGGGGTTGGCAACATTCTGGCTCATGGACCGGGTCCAGCCTGTGAAGAGCTTGGATCTGTTCCATGAAGGTCTGAACTAGCCTTTGACTCGGGAGAATCTGATGTGAGTGGACACACCAGTCCTGGGTGTTAAGTTAGAGGGGTCGTGCTCCACGTTCCCAAACCAACTACGGTCTATGCTAAAGACTTCTTGCTCACCCTTGCTGTTGAATCAGCCGTTTCCGCTTAGTATTGTCTGTGCTTTAGTGGTACAGAAAAATGTGGATTTCTCTACTTTAAAGAAGAAAAATGAGCGAAACAGCCGGTTTAGAAATTACTGTTATTTGCACTGAGCTGCACCTCATCTTGAGGGTGGAATTCTTTTTTTTCCTTTCCCTGGGTGGAAATAGTGAGTTTCAATCAGTATATTTCGGGGCATTCCACTTCAGTTTTGTTGTTTTGTAAATAGTCAGAAATGGTGGTGCGGTGACTTGAGCAATGGAAACTTGATGGACATAAATAAGCTTTATTAGTACTGAACGTTAATATAAGATATCTTTGCTGAATTAAAATAAAAAAATAGTTTAATATCACTTAATCTTAGTTTAAATGTATATACCAAACTGACTTGCTGTTAAAAATGACTTGTAAAAAGTCTTCACAATCTTTTTATTTTTTTTATTTTTTATCTTTTTAAGGATTCCATGAATTGTGGTGGTATGCCAGAATCCATCAATATTGCTGAAGTAAAAATATCTTCGTTACATCTTCAAAACATGGACGGCAATAAGAATAACCTCTCGGAAGCCCTCTTGAAGCAGGGAACACAATCCTCTATGTGCCAGGCCTCTTCATCTGATGAAGAAATATTGCGTTTAACCAAGGGGATATTTGTGGATGATACTACACCTAAAGTTCCAGTCAGTGAAAATACATCTGTGATGGATACAAATTTGACTAATGAGTATGAACTTGGTCTGGCTGATACTTACTTGTCTCCAACTGCTGATAGCAGAGAAAGTGAATATCAAGGTACACCATGAAAAAATCAGTTGCTCTAGGAAATCTATTAGAATAATTGAAACAATATTGTTTCTCGTCCCTCCCCACTCCCTTCCTTCCTCCCCCACAGGAATATAGAGTAATCACAAATTGAGGAGAAATCTTTTTATATCGGTTACAGAGAGTCCTTTTTTTTACTTAAGTAGAATTAAAAAAAATTATTTCAACTTTTGGGGGGGTATTGCTTATTTGTTTTTAATGTATGAAATTGTTCTACAAGTAATCTGATGAATTAAAACTTCGCAATTTAAGTTCTTACCAGTTTCAGTACATTTTAGTTACGTTTTCTGACTTTGTCTTGCTATAAATAATGTCCTTTATTCCTAGAAGTAAGAGAAAAATGTTTGTACTGTGTGGTAATCAACAGTGCAGTATTTGATACACAGTGTCTTTCAGGTGATCAACCACATAATGTTGTCTATCAAAACGAAGAGGGAAAATGGGTGACTGACCTTGCATATTATACATCATTTGATAAAGAGCAAGACATAAATCTGTCTGAAGACAATAACATATGTGAGGATTTCATAACAGGATGTAAGTAATTTCTCCTTTGTTTTGTTTTGTTTTCCTTCCTGTTCCCTGTCGCCGCTGCTGTCGGGGGGCCCCCCCTGGCTATTCTCATACGTATTTAAGACGGTGCTTTTCTGCTGCTACCTATAGTATCTTCTAATATTATAAAAGCCTAAGTCTGGCTGGCTGGCACACCTTATTCGCACTCTGATTGGATGATGGAAACAGCCAATCAGTGTTCCAGGCATGTAGGAGCGCCCCCATGATTCCAAAGCAGTGCTGGCCCCGGCTCCCCTGCCCTGGTCCCTGTAAGAGGCAGAACAGTGGCAGCATATGGGGCGTTAGGTGGTGGCACTCCATCCCAGCCCCCTCCCCCTTTGCCCCCCGTCATACTAGCCTGGGGAATTGGCTAGTCTAACATAAACCTCTAGTTTTGGGATTTTGAAGACTTCTCATACTATGACTACATATTTAATTCCATATTCCAGTGTGGATTATAGTTTTAATGCAGAGGCAGCAACGTCTTCTGCCTGTGGACCAGAATGACCCACCCTAGGTCAGAGGTGAGTGGGTGCTAGAACCTGGCTGTTGCTGGTGCTTGGCCCCACAGCAGTACAGGAACAGTGCACGTAGTTGAAATGCCACATCTGCAGGTCAGTTTTGGTGATTCCACAGTCCTGTGGGCCATAGGTTGACAACCTCCGGTTTAACGGGTATATTGGCCCAGTAGCAGGTATCAGTGTAGAGGTTTATTGTGTAAGCAAATGTAATTCACTTTCTGTGTAAGAAAAAAAACTTTTGTTTGGAAACTGGTCAAAGATATCTTTTGGTCCTACAGGAAGAGAACCTTATAGTCACCCTGTGGAATGGAAAGGAATCAACTGGATGACATTCCAGTTGCTTTTCACTGCTCACCGCTCACTTACTAATTTTAAAGTGTTAATATTATCTTTGGTATAGTGTTAGTTTTTACCTTGTAATCAAACTTTATGACTTGGTCCCTCCCCACCCTATTTCTAATGCTTATTTGGTACAGACTCGTAATATTGAATCTCAAGATTTCAGACGTTCTGTCATGTAAAGTTGTCATATTACTGAATGATCATCACAAAAGCAAACATACAAACAGATTTTGAAAACGCCAGAGTGTACCGATCATTAATTTGTAGGGTCTCTTAAAAATAACTCTACAGTAGTGATTCTCAGATGGTGTTACAAGATCCTTCTAAGAGTGCTACAATACCTGGCCCCTGTGCTAGGAGATACGCAATCACTACTCCTCCTGTTAGGTGCCCCAGTATCTTGCAGACCAGTGGCTCTTTGCCTGTGTGACTGCTCCCTACCCCTCTGGTAGCATCCACGCTGCCAGCAGTGAGCTCTGCTGTGTGTGTAGATGCATATGGAGATGTGAAGCTGTAGTTTACATACAGCCTGAATTGTCTCCCTTCCTTGAAAGTATTGTGCATCTGTGCAAGCTTTGAAGGTACAATCTAGAATTCGGTAGATTAAGGCTACATGTGCTGTTCACCTGTGTTTAGGAATTGCCAAGATTGGGACATATATTTAGCCATCACTTGAGGAAAGATTACTTGCATATACAGTAGCTGACATTTTTCAAGAATTTTAGTCCACATACATATTCCTCAACTCCTCTCTATTCCCAAATACTTAGGGGTCCTTTTTATCATGAGCCCTTTAAAAAAACAAACAAACAAAAAAAGACCATAAAAACCTCCCTCCCCAAAACTTGGAGCGGTGTGGCCACATCTCTTCCCGCACTTCATACCTCTGTTCCCACTATGACTATGAAGGATGTGCGTAGCACCTCAACAGACACCGCAAAGATCTTCCAGTTTGTGCACTTTTGGCCATACCTATCAATGGTGGAATGTAAATGGATTAAGGCCAGAACATCAGTCACTATATTAGTTACCACTTTATTTTTCAGCCCTACTTCTGTCTGTGTGTGATATAATAGGATAATAGAATTAATATTTGAAAGCGTTGTTTAAAATGTAGGCCAGTGTCACTTACTGTATACTATCCTTAAATTGCACAGAAATGGCAATATTTGTTTGTGCCTGGGCTTTCTTTGGCTCACCAGAATAATTTGCCTCTCAAATACTTAATGAAACCTTATCTCAGAATTGTTGGTGTATATAAAACAGACAGAGTCTGAATAACGGGCTTCTTGGTTTTCTCTGTTTAAAAATCTGAAATTCTCTGATTTAAAAACAACCCAAAATCCACATTTTTCTGCAATTAAAATGAAATATATAGGTATCAATTGAGTACAATGTTTTTAATATATTTACAGTTTTAAAGCAATTTGGAAGCTAAAAGTGCATCAGTTGTTATAATAAAATAAGTTCTAAATAACTATATATTTTGGTATTTGATTTTGGTTTTTTATCAGAGAAAATCAGAGTTCCCTTTGCCCCCTTAGCTCACCAGGATGTGGTTCTAGCTGTGGCTGTCCCTCCTGCTGCTTTGTGATGCTGAGCAGACCTGATATGCTGGTGCCCTGCCCCTGCCGATGCCTGTGCCATTGCCCTTCACTCCAAACCCGCACAGAAATCTGGGGTGGGGCATGTGCCCCCATTCACCAGATGCATTGCCTATGCCCTTCCTGTCCCCATAGACTTTCCTGGAAGAAGCTTTGGGAGCTGCTTTCCACAATACTGCCTTGCTGCCGTGTGCAAGCACACATGCATCAAGCACCCCCTGTATTCTGCTCCCCCCGGCCCCTGACAGGCTGGAAATATGCCAGCCTGCAAGGAGAAACACTGAGATTCCCAGGTTTTTCTCCGTTGAAGGAGAAAATCCACATTTTTATCTTTTTTTTTTTTTTTTTTTTTTTCTCCCCATGGAAATCGGAAAACCCATATCTCTGCTGAGGAACAAACACTCTGAAAGTATCTGCTGGGCTTTCTGGAGACACAGTGGCTGCTGCTGTTCCCACCTTTCTGGCCTGCTCCTAGGAGATGGCGGTGGTGGGTGGTGGTGCTCCGTTCCCACCCACCCATGCGTACCCCCTAGGACCTTCCCAAGTACTCTTGGGGCTACATATCCCCCGGTTGACCATCCCTGCTATACACAACCATATTTGTTTCTTCTATTCCTCGTGTGCATAGAATGTGTTCAGTATACTATATCCTAGAGAATTATTAGGTTATCATAAGTATACATACAAGGGGCCAGAAGTAAAACTGCAAGGTAACGTCTCTCAGTGAGACTGATGTTCCAGAACTGCAGATTCTCCTTGTTGGAACCAAAGCATTATTTAGAAAATACAGGCAACCACCACTTAGCGTTCTCAATTGGCTCCCAAAAAACCGAGTGTTAAGCAGAATAGCGTTAAGCAAAACCTGCTGCCAGCTGTATGATGCCTGTGAGCGTTATACCAAAACTATCTGAGTGCTAAGTGGAATCCAGTATCAATGTAAAACGAGCATTATAGTGAAATAGGGCTAAGCAAAACAACATTAAGCAGTGCTTGACTGTACTAGTAATGCACATACAATTCAAGAGTTTACACTCATAACAAATATATTATCAGGTTTTTTTTGATTTTGAGATGTTCTAACAAACTGGTGAATGCACCTATTCTAATTAAAGCAGTTTATGGGAAACACGTTTTTTCTAAAACACATCTTAGGAGTTTTTCAGAAGTCAAGTTACTTTCTGTAGCTACAGACCATACAACGCGAAGACTCTCTCAAATAGCAGGAATCTAGGTTAAATTGTTCTTAAAATAAGAACTTTTCTTCACTCTCAGGCTAGATTGACAGAGGTATTTGGACACTTTTTAAATATGCATATAAGCAGTCATCACTTTTTAAAAAACTGCAATTTAGCCCATACTGCCTGGCATGCAAATTACATGTCAGCTGTGTGAGCGTGCACTGACTAGTTTTGGTAAAACACTGTAAACTTTAACTTGATATGATAGTTTAAAAGCTGTATTTTCTTAGTGTTCTATAATTATTTCAATATATAAAAGTTTCTGGTTATTTTTTTAAGCTGAAGCGGTTGCTATGATTGCACAAGATGAACAAGAATTTGAGAGAGCGCGCAGATTTTTGCAGGTTAGTAACAACGTTTCTCTCCATTTACAGGAAGCTGCCTGCCCACCCCCCTACCCCCTGCTATTTCTAACAAATTTTAAAATGTCTTTTCACAGGTAGGGAAAATAGACGCACTAAATACAACTGGGCTAGCAGATATATCATGGAAATCTGCCAACAGCTATAACCTGTTGAGAGCATCCCAGGCATTTGATCCTAATAAGGATGGTAGCTATTTATGTTTGTCTTTGGGAGAGTTCTTCAGTCAGAGATCTGAAGCTCTTGGTTGTCTTGGTGGAGGCAGTGATGTAAAAAGGGTACGTGGCTAACTAACATTTTTTCTTATCCCTTTCTTCAGCTCTTTGCATAAAATAAATCTGGGCCTCTGGTTAGATTTGTTAATTATTTCTTCCAGAAGTCCATTCTTCTCATTTAGTCCAGTTGTAATATTTTGACCTGATAAATGAAAGGTCTGGGTAGATTTTGTTCTTAGACTGGGAGGGTTAGGCCAAGTCTAGGGAAATGCCTTATTAAGGAGCCATTGTAACTACCAGTGACAAGTTGGTTTTCCGATTTAGAGAGGTGATGTTGCGTGGTAGATTGTAGAAATACAGTAAAAGTACCTTAAGTAGAGCTATCCTCATCTTCCTGTAAAAATGATCTTTGGGGTGGAGTGAAAAACTGTTTCAATTAATGCTTCCATTGTTCAAATGTTTTTATATGAGCAGGTTGGAAAGATGCTTGACTGGAATGGTTTAGTCAGGAATAATCCTGCAGTGAGGGTGGGAGAGGGCTGGAACAAGATGACCTTGTGAAGTCCCTTCCTGCTCTACTTTATGATCCTATGTGTGACCTTACCATAATTTGTCTAGACATTCCACAGCCCTTTTTTAGGGGAGGAAAAAACACTAACTTTTTTTTTCTTCTTTTTTTTCTTTTTTTAATAGCCATCTTTTGGTTATCAAATTACATCTCCAGAGAAAAAGCAACCTGTTGCTTTGTTAAGGGAATCTGATGCATGGAGAGGTAACTTGCATGAAGAAGAGAGATCGCAACTTTCTGATGCATTTCCAGGTATTCTAAAACAAATGTACTGTAAGGTGTGTCTGATGGATTGATAGCTATGTATTAGTATTCTTAGTTATTACTAAACTGGTGAAGATTTTACTATGAATAGAATCTCAAAGATGAAAAGCACTTGGTCGTCTTTCACCATTAGTTCTTTTCTCCAGAAAGGTTTTAAAAAAACCCTTTTCTTTAAAAGGGCAGAATAGGATCCTGATGCCTGAAATAACTGTCAAGTGTTCTTGTTTCAGATAATCTTTTTTTGAGGCCACTGGGAAAACTAGGGTTTTTTCCCTGCCAAGTATTGCAGAACATCCTGGGGCACTTATTGCCTAGACTTGTTTTAAATCCCATATTTATATAGCTACATACAGTTACATTTTTCTAATCTTGTACCGGAAAACGAGATTAAATCCCTACTTTGAGGAATTGAGGGAAAGTTTTGTTTTATCTTTTTGAGGTGTGCGTTGAAAAAGTAAACCTTTTGCATGAGACAAGAAGTAACTGATACTGGAGAAGTCTCTGTGTCTGTCTGTTTCTCTTCATCACAATTTGGACATCATCCCTTTTCCCAAGGGAAAAAAAATCTCTGGTTCCACTATATGTAATTAAACTGTTGTGCTGTTTGTGGAGGTAGGTCAGTAGTCTCTGAATCATTCCTTGTTGAAGAACTCATTTTGCTCAGGGGAGGAAGGGCCTCTAGAATCCTAGGGAATTTTAATATCTTCTTATTCTTAGGATATAGCGCTCAACCTTCTTCCTAATTCCCTAGTGTGGGAAGAGAAATAAATATCTTGAGAGAGAATGAGACAAGATTAGGCAAAAATGCCTGATCATTCAAGAATGTACATTTTTGGAGATGGATTATAAGACTGAGTAGTGCAAGCAGTGCATTCTTACCAGCCTATCTTTTGAGAAAACTATCAGTCACATTGATTCATTGAAATCCATTCTGGAAGTGGGACAAAGCTAAGGGTGTATGTTTCATAGTAAAATTATGGCAGACTTCTTTGCTTTATTAACATAATTCATTTGTGAAAAAACTTCACCAACAACTCATGACTAACACATCTAGATATAAACAGACTTTGGTGGTATGACAAAATATAATTTACCTCCAAAAAAACCTCCTGACCTAAAAGATCAAGAAAGCATTTTAAAGCATCTTTTGTAATCAGATAAGCTTTCTGAAAACAATGTTGGCTTTAATAAGGCATCATGAGCTCTGGTTGTGAAGGGCCTTTTTGTTCTTTTCAGTTTCTTTAACAGCATTGACTCTAGCATCAGTGAAAAATTCCACTCATCAGTCTTGCTTGAGCATGCATTCCTTAAATGGCTTGAAAGAATATCTTGCCTGTGGTAACACATCTTTGGCCAGTAATAGAATCAGCAGGTTACGACTTCAGTTGTCATCTTGGATAGAATATAATTACTGTAAAACAAATTCTCTCCACTCCCTCAGTTCTCCCCAAACAACATTCCTCCTATATACCTATCAAAAGCGCAAGTTGAGGTGATGTAGACAAAATAAAGGCAACTTTAACATCTTGTCTTCATTAGTGCCATTAATAGTGGAGCTGTTCTTGCAGCAGCATTATGGTATTAAATGGGCATGAGAAGTGAGGGGTGACGTAGTATAAGGTTATGACTCTAGAAGGGATGTCGATTACAAACCATTAATTTGTCAAAGGCTCTTGCATAATATTGAATTCACATATTTCTGCTGGTCTAAACTAGAACCTAAAGGTTCTGAAAGCTTTGACTGATTTGTGTATTTCAGTAGAGAATCAAATGTGCATTGTAATGAGAGAACCTCTGTCAGAAAACAGACCTCATTGCTGCATAGCTTATGCTTGGGGGCAACCAACATGGGTTCATTAGAGGCAGGTCGTGTCAGACCAACCTGGTGGCCTTCTATGACCAGGTCACAAAATCCTTAGACGCAGGGGTAGCAGTGGACGTAGTCTTTCTGGACTTCAGGAAGGCCTTCGACACTGTCTCTCACCCCATTCTCATTAAAGAAACTAGGGGACTGTGGCGTTGACACCTACACAGTCAAGTGGGTCGCTAACTGGCTGGAGGACCACACCCAGAGAGTGGTGGTGAATGGGTCATAGATTCATAGATGCTAGGGTCGGAAGGGACCTCAATAGATCATCGAGTCCGACACCCCTGTATAGGCAGGAAAGAG
>NW_005842096.1:2228729-2244879 GCF_000455745.1 Alligator sinensis | reverse complement strand
GCTCTTCTCTGGACCCTCTCCAGGTTATCCGCATCCCTCTTGAAGTGCGGCGCCCAGAATTGCACGCAGTACTCCAACTGTGGTCTGAACAGTGCCTGATAGAGGGGAAGTATCACCTCCTTGGATCTGTTCGTCATGCATCTCCTGATGCACGATAAAGTGCCATTAGCTTTTCTGATGGCTTCGTCACACTGACGACTCATGTTCATCTTGGAGTCATTTTCGACCTGGAGGGATGTGGGGAGTGGGGTTCCCCAGGGCTCGGTCCTCGGACCCGCCTTGTTCAATGTCTTCATCAGTGACTTGGACGAGGGGGTAAAAAGCACCCTATTCAAATTTGCTGATGACACTAAGATGTGGGGGGATGTGAGCATGCTAGAATGGAGGAATAGGCCTCAATTGGACCTGGAGAGGTTACAGGGGTGGGCAGATGAGAACAGGATGGGTTTCAACACTGACAAGTGCAAGGTGCTGCACCTGGGGAGGAAGAACCAGGAGCATACCTACAGGCTGGGGAACTCCCTTCTTGTCAGTGCAGAGGCAGAAAAGGATCTTGGAGTCATTATTGATGCCAAAATGAACATGGGCCGACAGTGTGGGGACACGGTCAGGAAGACCAACCACACTTTGTCGTGCATTCACAGATGCATCTTAAGCAGGTCCAAGGAGGTGATCCTCCCTCTCTATGAGACGCTGGTCAGGCCGCAGTTGGAGTACTGCGTCTGGTTCTGGGCGCCGCACTTCAGGAGGGATGTGGCCAGCATTGAGAGGGTTCAGAGGAGGGCCACCCGCATGATCAGGGGGCAGCAGGGCAGGCCCTACAAGGAGAGGCTAAGGGACCTGAACCTGTTCAGCTTCCACAAGAGAAGGCTGAGGGAGGGATCTAGTGGCCTGTTACAAACTAGAGGGGACCAGCAGGCATTGGGGGAGTCCCTGTTCCCCCGAGCACTACCAGGAGTGACTAGAAATAAGTCACAAGCTGACAGAGGGTAGATTCAGGCTAGACATCTGGAGGTGCTACTTCACAGTCAGGGTGTCTAGGACCTGGAACGAACTTCCAAGCGAAGTGGTGCTGGTTTCTACCCTGGAGGTCTTTAAGAGAAGGCTAGACGAACACCTTGCTGGAGTTGTTTGACCCCAGTACTTTTTCCTGCCATGGCAGGGGGTCGAACTTGATGATCTGCTCAGGTCCCTTCCGACCCTACCAACTATGAAACTATAAAACCTTGCATTCTATTATGTATCATTCATGTCAGGTTGTCTGTAGAACACCATAAGCAAAACCTCCATCTATCCCAAGTAACTCTGATTCCATTAGCTCTTTTCAAGGCTGAATATTATGAGCAGTCTGATAATGAATGAAAGACAGAGTGAAATTGTATTAAAATATCAACCACTTCTCATTGAAATAAACTAAAAAAATGTGTACGAGTGTGGTACTACTAACATGATTTTGCTCTAGTCAGCTATGTTTTGTTCTGCAGCTCTGTTAAGATCTTTGTGATGTATCCTGAGATTTTTTGTAGCGGGAAACTTCAGATTTAAACTTATTTTTGATGTGTATGTGGTGCACAAAATACAGAATAAAGGAATCCACATATTGGTTGTTTAGGCTGCACTTCTGTTAAGACTCAATTTGTTTTATGACTGATTTAAAACTACCAAGTCAGTCGTCCTTAATCACAACACACTGCCTTACGTGATTTGTGGTATTTTGGAATTGGAAACCTTTGTGCTTTAAATTCCCTTCTTTGTCCATACCTACATTTCTTTTAGTATTACCCATGTCTGAGAAATTTGCCCTGGTAGATCTCCAGAACTTATTGAAAACAGTCATTTTGAGCATATTTGCCCGTCTCTTGTAAATCCTAATATTTAGGCAAGAACTTAATGAAAAGTTATGTTACTTTCAACAGTTAAATTAACTTGCCAAGAGAGGTTGCAAAAAAGTTATTTTTCGTGGCTGATATTGGGAAAGAAATGGTCCATTTTATGAAACTTTCCAGTTTGTGCAAGTTCATCCCCAAATATTTTGAAGCTTTAATAGTTGGAATTATCAGGGGTATAAGATATACCCCTAATTCATCTCGTAAGGGAAATCGTATATTTTTTGGGGCAGGGTGGGTAAAAATCAACAATTCTTAAATAAATAAAAAATCAGATTTTTAAAATTTAAATCACATATTTTTAATTTTAATTAATTTTTTTTTAAGATGCTTTTTAAGAAAAATAAGCCTATATAAAAGATAGTTTTAATTTAAGATATGTTAGAGTTCAAAGATATCATCATGGAATAGGGATTATAACTTCTAGTTATACGTTATTTGAGACAGTATATTCATGTAACCTTTTTAGAAGTTTTATAAATAGTCCATGGCCTATTGTGACCTATCTTACAAGTTTCCAGAGGCTCCTCTATAGATTAGTAAAGATTAAATAAAACCGATCTACCCAATGTGACTCAGTGCTCAGTCTAGGATCCCATTAAGCATTTCTGTGATTCTTAGTTTCAGTTCTCAGACTAGATTTGTCTCCAGAGATAACATCCTTATTAATAGCAGCACATGAAGGTGAGAGATAACAGACCTGATTATCAACCCAGCAGCCCTCTTGTCTGAAAGTTTGTGTATGCTTCCCTCTCTAAAAGTGCAAGGTTTCAGTAAATTAAATGAATAGAGGATATCAAACAGCAAGAATGCACTTTTTGTAGAAAACAGTGATTAAGTCGAGGCTTCCTGGCCAGTGA
The DNA here is from genome assembly GCF_000455745.1 of Alligator sinensis. Lineage (NCBI taxonomy): Eukaryota > Metazoa > Chordata > Crocodylia > Alligatoridae > Alligator > Alligator sinensis. The sequence continues at coordinate 2,242,133 of NW_005842096.1, read as the reverse complement.
TTTAAATCATGATTTAAATCAAATCCACCCTGATTCTGGGCCTAGCAGTTTTCATCCCTTCCTTTTGAGAAGACTAGGACATTTGAATTGTTATCCTGCTAATGAGGAAAAAAATTTAAAGTAGTGTCCATTTGATTGTGTTCATCACATGTACTGCTGTTGAAAGGAGGCTTTGAAGCATCTGTCTTAGAGCCCTTTTGGTATGTAATGGTATGTTTAAACTTCGACCAGACTATTCTTCTATTGTTGCAAAAAAAATTTAAAAAAAGTTGGAAGAGACCTTTAATATACTCACTCATTTTTGAATAGGTTAACAAAGTGCTGCCCCTTCTGTTCCATTGAAATCAGTATCTAATTTCCTGAAAAATCCTTCTGTTTGCATTTTAATTTTGACCCAAAGCAAAAGAAAGACCCTGCATAATCTCCTGGAAACTGTTTCTAGGTTAGGGGGATCTCAGGGAGATTTAACAGGAAAACAGTCATGAGTAAACTAACAAATTGCAGTTTTGTTCTAGCATCTTGTCCTGGTATCAGAACCTTTAGTTCTAAACTGACTTTGATCGCACCACACTATAAATCCTTTAACCATATATCCAAGCACTGTCATGTCATTATTGGGGGTTTTGAGTTAAGAAAGAGTCTTTGTATGATGTTCAAGAGGATGGGAGGTTTAAGAGTTAAAGCTTGCTCAAATAATTAAAAGTATTAATATCAACAGTGAAGGAGAATTGGATGCCTTCGATATTAAAACTGTTTTAACACAAGATTTTATTGTAGTTGTTCCCTTGAATCACCTAGTTATTTTAGTCTGGAATTTACTATTGTATTGATTTTGATGTAATATGTGGTCCCAAAGAGCCATGATGAATCTTTTTTTTTTTTTTTTTTTCTTCAACTGAACTATCATGAATGCTGCATAATTCAGCTAAAGAAAAAAAAAAGCTTTGTGATGGCTGCTACTTGAAACATCACTTGGGATACCAGAATGCAATACAATGGCACTGGGCTTTCTCCATGGCCTTTAATGATGTCCTACAGGATCTGGACCAGAAAGGAAGACCCAGATGGCCTCACTACCTAATTGGGCTCAGTCACAAGCATGGTCTGAAACATGCCAGCTTGTTAATCCCTCGTGTCTATTCTTCACATTATTTATTCTCTTATCTCTTGCATTATGCTTAGTGTAGCTTAGCCTGCCAAGGTTACCAGAAGCAGTCAAAAAAACAGTGTCAACAGCCAGTCTGTTACTGGTAAAAGTTAGCCAGGTCTTGGGTGCGTCTATTAGTTATGCGCCTGACATTCTCCAAAAGCAAGATTACACAGAAGATTCAAACCCAAGGCAGAAACTACATTTTTTGCTTTTGTTCTATTCTTTCACTTTGAAGTCTCTTTCAAGAACTGCATCTGCTTTTCTTAGTACACAGTTTCTCAATTTTTTCATATCCTCTTGTGTAAGCATTTTTTTTTTGGAAAGATAAATTCTTATGAACTGCCACCTGCTTGGATTTAAACAAGGAAACTGATGTGACTGCTTTTGAGCTGTTACACGTACACCTACTTTTAATAAATAGACCTGTTAATAGATAGAATAAACTCTTCAACGTGAAGAGTTGTTGCCAAAAGAGAAACCCTGATCTTATAATTTTTATAATTATAAGAAGAATAATTATTAGAACTACTTCATCCAATCTGTCAGTTCCCGGTATGGTATTTCTCTGACTTTGTACCATGGCCAGGAAAAGCAGTCTTGTACAATCTGTTCATTTTCTTATGCATTTAGTGATATCTTAAGTTGGTATACTACAGATCAGTTTACACAGGAGATTTCTAATCAAGGTTGCTGATCAGAATTCACTAATTGATACTTGTCTGACTGGTCTCCTTAAGATGTTGTTACTATTCATCTCTGTAAAGATATCTACATAGATCATACTTGCAGGGAGAGAGGTACTTGAAATAACTAGTTCTTGGACTAGAAAGGTCCCTGGCTTCATTACTTTGGAATCCTTTTGACTAGAAGTGAAAGACAGCAAAGCAGTGGTCGGGGTTCCCCTTTTGGACTCTTACCACTGGTTAGACCCTATTATTGGACTAAGGTACTGTTTGAGCTTTGACCTAGTCTGGTTAGGTTACATTATCATCTCTGCCAAGTATGTTAGAGAAACTGTAGACTTCTGTTACTTCATGGAAGTTGAATCTAATAGTCCAGTGCCACTTATTCCCTGAATTGTAGTGAGCCCCCAAGGTACTTTAGTAGCTGAAAAACATCCTATCCCAGAGAACCAACTGCGTGATCATTCTTGTTTTATACTTTCAGGCAGATGTGTATCTCTTATTAAAAACACTCTACTTTAGACAGACCAACAAATGCAAATCTAGACAAAACACCAAAACCTCAGCGTGGCATTCCTTTCATTAACTTCCTTACCACTCTTAAGCATTCTTTGGGGTGTATTCTGAGTTTCATGGACACCTTCTCTCCAAACACATAGCTTTTCATCCATAACTATGAGTCTTTATCTTACTCACACATTGTATGTATGCCGGTTTGTTTGGTCTGGCAGCTATGAAGGCTGCTTTGCTCTGAAAACTTGTCACTTTATGTTCATTTGCTTGTCCCTCCTAAACTCATCTTGCATATCAGTATTTGCCTCTGCGGGCACTTCTACATGTGCTCTGAGGGTAAGGGGGCGCTGTCATGTCTCGCGTATCAGCATCCCCACGCTCAAAAACGGTGATGGGGGTGCTTGAACTACAGCTCATTGATTGAGCTTTAGTTCAAGCACCCCTGCTGCTATTTTTAAGTGCAGGGACACTGATACGTGAGAGACAGGAATCTGCCAGAGTGCGGTAATTGCCACGTTCCAACAGACTCAATTAATTAATCAAGTCTGCTCCAACACACTAACTACAGTGCATCGGAATAGCCTACACACTCATGTATAGGTGCCCTCTGACCTGTATATAAGGTATTAAGTTTTGAAGGAGTTGGAAAAAATTGGTTTTACCCCATTTTTGAGCTATACCAGTGTTCTGTTGTAACCACACCGATTTACTTGTTAGCCTTCAATAACCTTTTAATGAGTTGTGACTCAAGGTGCCATATCCTTAATCTTTCTGCTAAAGAGCAAAGTGTATAGTGTATAGTATGAGTACAGTAAAGATGCCCCAACAGGGCCCAAATTTATTTTTTATAATATAACACATCATAAATGAAAATAAGGAATATAAATGGAATATTCCAAAAATCATTATAGAAAGACATATTTTTAAGGGCTAGCGCTCTTGTGTTTAGGCTGCACAGTTTTGGATATACGAAGTATAACTAAGTCTTAACTGATGTGTAGAAAGCACTAAATGGTACATACATCCCAGGAATGTAGACCACTTATCCAGAACTGTTTCTGAACCTTTTCTCTTGCAGAAGACGGAGACATACACGTAAAGGAATATACAAACTCTGTGTCAACCACGTTCACTATTGGTGATATGGAAGCTGTCCCCAGAATAAATGAAAGCATTAATATGTATACTGTCACAGAAAGCAAAGCAGAGGTATTTGTAGTAAAATCAAGGCAGAGTTATCTGAATTATTTTCTCTGAATGTTAAAATGGATTTCCATGGTAATGTCAAAACTGACCTTTCATGATGGATGGGGGGAACCCAGTAACCTAAATGGATCGCATCAGCTATGGTTCTGCTGTCGATTAGCAGAAGCCTCTGATTGTCTAGGATTTCTGCGTGCTAAAGAGGCAGTCTTCTGACACTTGTTTCCTTCAGCTGTCATCTTGGGCTTCTACTTTTTCTGTTTTTTTCCATTTAAAAGTGGGTAATGTGTTGAACAGAACAATATCTTAACAGCATCCAGACTGATAAATTCATAGATGAGAGAAGAGTCTCTTCCAATTATGGATGCTATGTAGTAAGTATGTGAAATGTACATCCTGTGGGCTAGATCTAATCTGCAGAACCATTCCCTCTGGCCTGGTAATCTACCAGAAGTTGTGTGTGGCCGGTCATGGAATCTGGGGCCCAGTAGGCATGGCTTTGTGACAGGTAGGTGAACAAAAGGCTGCACAATACAGCCTTTGCTTGCCCTGCAGTTCCTTGGCTTAACACCTTTTGTGTACCTTGACCATGACTTGTCTACCACTGCTGTGGTGACAGATACCACTCTGTGCCCTGGACCTGATCCAGCACATGAGGGGCCTCCTAGTCCAAGATCTGTCTTGAGGCTGTAGGTAAATTTGATACTCATGCTCTATAGGAAGCCAGAAGGGAGCTAGACTTCTAGTAACTTACAAGAATATTTTTAAAAAGAAGAAGAAAGTATACTTTCCTAAGCAACAGGGATAACTTGCAACTGGCCAGATAGAGTTCAAGGTTTAAATGCACTAAGCCTGACTGGATCGTCCATCTGATTGCATACTGCCATAGTTATTAATCAGTCTTACCTATGCCTCTATAATATTCTCTTATCTCTGCTGCTCAGGAAAGTGTACCTTTTTTTATATAGTCCTGTTTTTTGGGGGGTGTTTTTCTCTTATGTCACCACTAATGCAGATTTCCTATTGAGTCACCTTGCCCAGTGCATGTAATGTCTCTCTGTTTAGTCCTGCTTAATTTTTTCCTTTGCTCTTCCATCTAGCTTAAGTACCTAAGAGTTCTGATCGTGGAAGTTAATTAGCTTTCTATTTGCCAATAGAAAATTGTAGAAAAAACAATCCTTTTCTTCTTTTCCACCCCTGACAGGGGCTGGGGGTATAAGGATATCATATAGTGAGTCGTCTTTTTTGTATCTTTTAACTTTTTGCATCTTTTAACATCCAGTTTGTGCTAGTAGCCTCTCTCCTTGTAAACTACCATAATTCTGGGTCGTCTTGGATGTTTCCATTAACTTTTTGGGACTTTGGTCCCAGTTTCTCCAGGTGAATCCCATGTTTTCAGAACTATTTCTTTTAAACTTACTCAGGCCATTCTATTAACTACTCTAGGCACTTTTTGAAACTTCTGCATTGCCTGGACCTAACTTACCCAGGTGTTGATTATAGTTACCTGATACATTCAAAAGCACTTAGCTTGAATTCTTCTCAATTTACTTTTGTCTAAGGCTGAAATGCAGAGTTGTTTTTAAAAAAGCAAATGCTATATTTGATTAATTTTATTTTGTTGTAGGAACTACTTGATAGAAGTAAACTTGAATACAAGCTGCCTGATTTCACAGACTCTGTCCTGAGCATTAGTACAATAGCTTCTGCAATTGCTAATGCTTCTATTAGTGCTGACCCTTCCCAGCTAGCTGCTATGATAATGGCACTCTCAAACAAAAATTTAAAGAAATCTTTCCATCCTGAAGCTGATAAGGATACAAATCTCTCCGCTCATCAGCTTTTATCCAGCAATGTAGAAAACAGTGCATTTGATATGGAGAAATACCTTAAAAAAACAGAAGAGCCTGAGCATGGAAGCGAGCCTGACAACTTTGCAAAATACGAAGCATTCATCCAGGACCGTGATAGCTTATTACCAGATGAACATAAACATCAAGATACTCTTGCAATGGATTTGTTAAAGATGCATAATAAGAATCGAAGAAGAGAGCAACAACTTCTGAACTGTAAGGAAATGACACATGAAGGAAATATCACTCAAGATTTTTCTTGTGCATCTAACTTTCCTTTGGATGTAAAGAAAACTATAATTGGGGCTAAATGTTCAGAAGCATCGGACTTTATAAGTGAATATCCACAACCAAAGAGAACTAGCCTGACCTCGGATGTACTAGACACAGGAAATATATCTAATGAAAAGGAAGCACAAATGCTCTTGAGTGATTCTGCCACAAAAAAGGAGGTGGCACATAGAGTCAAGTCTGTTTCAGTAAAACAATCTAGTAAGCAAACCAGTCATGTTGCAGGCTGTTCTTATACCGGTGTAACTGATAAGGCGATGAACTTAACTGTTCCTGTACCAAGTGAGTCAGTGGATAGAACTGCTATCAGAAGCAGTGTGTCAATAAGCAACTTAAAACCTGTCCAGGAATCTAGTATTCATTATCCTACCAAAGCAAAGTCTACACAGCAACTGACCAAGGATGAAAGACAAGGGGGAAAAATGCAAAAGAGAATTATGGAAGCTAGTACTGCTTGCAATAGTGATAAAGAATATCTGACTTCTGGAAAACTTTCTGAGATGTCTCAGAAGAGTGTTGGTAAGTAACCATACAGCCTTAACTGTCATCTTCTTGTGCTCTGTCTTGCCCTTTTTAAGTGGCATTTCACCAACAGAATTATTATTTTAACAGAGCAGAAGTCAACAGCTCCTGAATGTGATTTGCAGTTTTCAGAAGATGAGCAATACAGCTTCAGACCTTCCACTTCACCACTAATTCATTCTTCTCCCAGTGAAGCTTCTGGAACATCTGTTTCAGGGTAAACATTTTTTTGAGGGGAGGAGAGGAATTAGTCATTCTGAATAGTCTATGCTGAATTTTTAGCTGTTGAATTATTTGAAAAGGCTGCTTTTGAACCTGGTATATTGTAGGTTCCTGTTTTAGTTGAATAAAAAGTTATACCTAATGTCTTTAGTTGTACATAGTCTTTCCAAACTTGCAAGTGGCAGTATGTCTATGTAGTGGCTGACTTTCTGTATTTACCTACTGGTTTGAGAAGGAGAGCAAGATGGTGGATAGTAATCTTGCCATTTCTTGTTGTTTATCTCATTTAACACCCTAATACCCTTCCTGCTGGCAACATGCACATTTAAAGGCTTATTTCAAATAAAACTCCCAAAATCTGGTTTAATTTTTGTGGCGCTCATAATTATCGTTTCACACTCAAGCTGACAGTTTGTATCAGTTACTCTATTGTAGCTACCATAAAAGACCACCAAACCATTTTAGTGAACTCCAGATTCTGACCATTGTCAAGCCTAAACTGGATTTGTAGGTCTGTGTCTAAAGTACCTTTTACAAAATATAACCATGGTTTGGGGCAAATATGCTATCCTAAATCAGGACTGTCCAACATCTAAGTGGCCAGGGGCCACACACCATACAAACTGCACCAGCAGGGACTGCAGTAGCATGAGCATGGGCCCCTCAGGCTGCATTCCATCTACCTTGCACCATGCACATGAGCAGGTCCTGACCACTTTGCCATGCTGTATGCTCCCCTGGAGCAGCCAGAGAGATAAATGGGTGCAATGGCTGGGGAGGGGCTATACAACTCATTGTAGGCCGTATGTGATTTCTAGCCCCTGCCAGCTCTGTTGTAAATGTATGTCTGGTTCCATAGCTATTGGTTTATAAATTGAAACTGGCCTCTTGCAAAGTTCAAGTAATCTCTTACTTTAACAGTGGGAAAAAAATGAGTTTAAGTTGCATAACTATGATCTGTACTTAACTGCATTATATACATGCAGCTGAAGGTCTTAGGACTATGAGGTACAGTTTTTGTTAGAAATTAAGATGCATTATATTTAAAATGTACTGTAGTGCTTTTATTATAATATAGGAAATGTAACTTTAAAGTATGTATCTGATACAATGACAGAAATGCAGATGAGTCTCAAGCATTTGTAGTTTACCTCATGCACGGAGAAGTGTTTTTTCAGCAGGGGTCAAAATCTTTTAGGTAGGTGTGAGCTGAAAAATACTGGGCACCCATTATGAAAAACCTGCTTTAGATTTTCTGAATGTTAAACAGCTCCTAAGGGAGTTAAAGATAACTAAATATACAAATGTTACTGCATCAATGTTTCCTTGGCTTGGTGGCAATTTACCTATTCTGTTTTGTCAGGTTCTACTGCTATTTTAGTTTAATCTTCGCAGACATATATCCTACTGAAACTGGGGAGTTGTACATATATAGTCAAGGGTAGAATTTCAGCTTTTACATAAAGCATAAAATAAGTGCTTAAGACTTGATGGTCAGACTCCTAGTGTTGGCATGAGGTTTTGGAGTGGTGTTTTGGTTAAGTAACTCAGCCATTCTTTGACAACACTAAATAGTCTACTGGTTGAATTTGGAAAAAAGCTAGAATTACAGTATAGTACTTAAATTATGCTTTTTAGATGATGATACAGTCAGTGTTGACACATTTTTCATTTTCTTTTCTTCAGATCTGAAATTGATTCTTCTGACACAGCACCCTGTTTTCAGAAAGCTTCCTACAAAGACAGTGTACTGCTTCAGTCCATATGCTCTAGTCCCAATATAAGCCAATTAACATACGTTTCTTCAACTGACAGTGCCCTTAAGAACTCAGCCATTGTGTCTAGTGTAGAAAGACGCTGGGTAAGTTAGCTTTTATCTGATCATATACATACCCATCTTTTGGGTGGGGGAAGAGGGGGAAATCTCATGTAATTAACTTTATAGTCTAGACTAAATGGTTTTAAAGAACTTGCATATAGTTTAACTTTAAAAATTGCCACACTTGTGGATACTTTAAAGATTACTCTCCAAGGAAAGTTTCCTCCTTTGCTTTTGTTCACTGAAGTGGGTTCAAGGGTATTTTTTAACCTGAGCAGGTAATGCTGAAATTTTACTTGTCAGATGCTTCTATGAGAGATTGGATGATTAAATGATTATCGTACCATATTGGGACCAAAATCTGAGTAGTAAAATAAGGAAGATTATTTTTCAGTTATATTCAAACATGTTTTTACAATCCTTTGTCTACTTCAAACTCTTACAAATGCCTGGAAGTGAAGAGCTGAGATTTGAGTTCCTCCCTGATCTGGCAGTGGCAGACTGAAAGAATTCCATCTTTAGTAGTTCAGTCTTTTGGAAATTCTCAAACAAAACTAGAGGCAAATTGTCTCAGCTGCCAGCGGAGGGTTCGGGATTGAGAGTGTGGTCGGGGGTAGAAAGGTAAGAAAAGTTTATTGACTTAACAAACACACGACTATGCGTAATATAATAAGACAACAAAGACAGACAACAGTAATGCATGTTGGCAACTTATTGGCAGTCCCTTCTGATGCCTGATGGTACAACAAGTTTCTCTTTTGCAAAGCTTAGCGTAGTTAGGCGTCCCCAATCAGCAGTGTCTGAGGGGTACCGGGAAGCACCCGGTACCCCTCAGTCCTTGTGCTCCTTGAGATCTACAGGCCCACCGAATCCAGGTTAGCAGCTAATCTTAAATCAGTAGCTTTTTTCACAGAGCTGCATTTTCCTTTTAAATTATTTCTGGATGTGCTAGGCAATTTATAACTTCTGAGCTATGCGGATAACTTATAGCAATTTAGATTGTTCCATTATAATTATTCTTATGACTGACCAATAACAGTACATTCTTCTGATAAGGTTAATTTTAACTGCGCCACAAAGCCTACTACCACTGCTACAAGGCTTTGCTAAATTTATTAGGCCTCACTACTCTTTAACTTTAATTAGGCTCTCAGTGGCAGCAAACAGCTTACAATACATAAACAAATGACAAGAAAGACCTGGTCTAATCTTCACAGCATTCAGCAAGCACCTTGGACACAATTTTCAGCTGTCACAGCAAATTCATGGTATCTTCTATCTTTAAACCTCTGCCCAAAACACCTGATATTTTGCTGTACGAGTTTAAAGGTATGAAGTATGTTCTGTTCCATTTTCAGACCAGTTCATGGGGCATGTTGATAGGGCTGTAACACGGAGCCAGAGCTGCTGTGTGGGGCCAGCAGCTAGGCAAAGGCCAGATGCTAGAAAGTAAGCAGGCCAAAGACAGCAAGGGCAGGTGCTACCACCAGAGGAGTGAGTATCACGGAGCTAGCTGCCCTGTACTAAGCAGCCAAGGGACTGACCTATCAGCAGTGCAGAAGTAAAAGCTGCAAGCAGCCGGGTTAAGTTGTAGCAGGGGAGGGCAGGTTGGCTCTTAAGCCAAAGCAGAAACCACCGTGTGTGGCTGGAAAGTTGCATGACAGGAAGTGGGGTGGGGCTTTGGAGTATATAAGCCTAGTGCCTGAGACCGAGTGGACAGTCTGGCCCTGCATGCTGCAGGGAGAGGAGCACCTGAGGAAATTGGGGCTGGAGACAGACTGGCAGGCACCCAAGCTGCCCCATAGGATGGGAAGAATAGAGCTAAGGGGGATTTATGTTGGTGAGGAGGCAGTGACCCAGTGGGGTGAATTTTAGTTGGGCAGCAGTTTGCTGGTATTTATGTTGGAATTAAGTTTATAACCAGAAGACCAGGTGGTGGCTAAAGGGGAGGATGGAGGCCATGGATGATGGGGCACTCTGTGATAAGCAGCCTAGCCTGAGGTCAGGGACCCAGAGGGCTGTTGTAGATGAGTTGGGCCAAGGCTGGGAGAACTAAAGCCAGTGGGAACAGCCTGGCCTGGAGTCAGGGGCCCAGAGGGCTGGTACAGTGGCAGCAGCCCAGCTTGAGATCAGGGGCCTAGAGAGCTGAGGACTGGGACAGAACTAAAGCAGCTGTGCTGGGGCCAGGAGCCTGGAGGGTTGGAGGAGTCAAGCTGGGATGGCTGATGCTAAAGCTAGAGAAGCTGAAGCCAGAACAGGTTTAGGTTGTGGGCTAAGGCCTGGGGAAGAGAGCTGAGGCCCAAGAGGGGCAGAAGCTAAACTAGGGTCAGGGGACTGGGGAGAAGTTGAGAGCCTGGCCAAGACCAGGGGCCCAGCATACTGAATTGGATTGCTTTACGGAAGGAGCCAGAGGGCCCGGTGGAAGAATTCAAAGGACCGCAAGGCATGGCCATGGCAGTAGCAAAAGACAGACGACTCATAAGGCAGTTGCTGCCCTGGGGCACTGGTAGGGCTGGTGGGCCACAGTGGAGTGCCCGAAGGGGAAAACTTGGCTGGCTGGCACAGGAAAGATGGGCTGGCTGAGGTGAGCTGGGCTCAGTCTCAGACTCTGGGCCTCCCTAAGCCCTGTAAGTTGCATCAAGGTATGGCAGGAAAGGTAAAAGGGGAGGGTACCCTAAGGAGCCAGAGTGAGACAGGAGACACCTGACAACCAGGGGGTGTCACAGTCACTGGTTGGGGCTGGATCTTGCATTGTCTATAACATTTTATTTATTTATTCATTCATTTATTTATTTTTCAAAATATTTTTCATGACCTTTTTTGAGTACTGTTTATAGAGGTGATTGCATAATAGCTCAAAATAAAGTTTTACTCTTGTATATTGTGTGGGAAGGGTAGAGGGTGTGGGGGGGTGGGCAGTTGTGTGTGCCATGTGGGGGGCTGCACATGCGCCAGATCCTGGGAGCTGGCTTGGGGGTGGGAGGAAGAGAGGGGCAGGGGGTACATGCAGCAGAGCTTGCCCAGGTGGTGCAGGTAGGGCTCCCCCGCAGTGTTCCACATGGGGCTGAGTGCTGTCTGCTCCCACCCGGGACAGCTTGCACCTACTCTGGCCTGTGCTCTTGCCTGCACCCATCATGGCCTGATCCCAACCAGTGCACACAGCTTCCTGGTAGGGCTGCCTTCCACCCACTCAGCCTGCCAGCTGCTTATTGCACCAGGCAGGCAAAGTGGGTGGAAGGTGGCCAGGAATGCAAGCCAGAGCCCCATGCGCTGGGGCACGGGCTGCTTGGCTGCAGCTTCCCCTGGCCCACCGCTGCTTCCCTTTGCTTTCTGCTGTCTGGAGTGCTGCAGCAGGGGCAGTAGGCAGTAGTATCCAGGTGTCTGTGGCAGCTGTGGAAGCAGCCCCCTGGGAAGCTGTGTGTGGTGGCTGGGCCATCAGGCAGGTGCAGGGTGGGAGCATGACATGCGCTGGTCTAGGTAGTAGCAGATGGGGCTCAGCCCCATGGGGAGTTCTGCGGGGGCAACTACAGGTCAGATGCAATCAATTGACAGGCACCCACCTGCAGGCCAGGTCCAGTCAGCTGGCAGGCAAGATCTGGCCTGTGGGCTGTATTTTGCCCACCCCTGGTGTAGAAGAATAAAGCAGCAGGTTTTTGCTTTACTTTCTGCAGTTTTATTAACAAAAGATAGGCACATTAAAAAGTAGGAGTTCTTAGTATGTGCAGATAGAAATTCAGTCTGATATTTTTGGTTTGTTCCCTGGTCAGGGACTTGGTGTTTCTTGCTAGAGGAAAATTGTGCTTGATCAAATGGCTTGCTTACTGCATAGCTCTTTCATACACAGCCAAGACTGAGTTGGCCTTGCCTTGGTTTCATTTCATTGGATCTGAAATATTTGTGCAGCCTTGGATTGACACAAATGGAGGTGGGAAATGTTACAAACCTAACTGCATCTGCTTTCAACAAGGGTGTGTGTGTGTGTGTGTGTGTGTGTGGGGATATATATCTATATTGAGAGAGAGCTATCAATATAGAAGCAGATAGCTTTGTAAATATGGCCTTTCGTGAAACTCACCTTTTATCTCGCTGTCTCCCATTAACATATAAGCTCTGGTCCGAACAGACTCCCATTAAGGCCAGTTTCTAGCTCTTGCAGTATGTCTGTATTACAATCCAGAGGTACTATGAGTGTTAAATGAGCTAGCTCATGTACCTATCACAGTTTGTGGCAGCATATCACTCAGGTGAGGCTAGTCATAGGAATATTTATTCAAGGTCCAAGTTAGGCTTTATGGTCTCTGCAAGCTGCAGATGCATATGGATCATTCAAGCTACCTCAGGCAAGTCTGTAATGAACAGTGTACTGGTAGTTACTCGGGCTAGCATAGGAAAGTTTTTATGCAAGTGCCATTGCACCTTTTAGACAGCAGTACATATGTACCTGAACTGTATGCAAAACTGAGGCTCTTTTGAGTAATTGAAAAAGTCTATACTACATTTCTGTTTCTGGCTAGACACCAAAAGAAGCAAAGGTGGTATGGGGAAATCTAGTTAGTTCTGAAGTGAAGTAACAGAAACTACAACTCTGGAAATGGTAGAAGTCAGCAAGAGAGCAGTATTGACTTTACCCAATGTCTTTCTGGCTGAAGAGGTAATAATTCTCAGGTCTATTATGGAGCTCTCTGACTACCTCACAGAGATTTGCTGTTAAGCTAATCTTTCACTCATGCCAGGTCAAGTTTAAATGGATACTTGGATGAGGCAACTACAAACACTAGTGGACTTGAGAAACAAGCTAGCAAAAAAATGTGTTTTACAGACTGCATCTACCTGTGGATTAATTTGTAATGTTTAAGTGTTTTAAGCAGACCAGGTTTTTAAAACACTTACAGGGGCGTAGGTTGTAGCCATGTTGGTCTAAGGACATAGGCAGACGAGGTTCTTTGGGTGAATCTGATATCTTTTATTATTTGGTCTAATAAAAGATATCAGATTCACCCAAAGAGCCTTGTCTGCTTAAAGCACTCTTCACTCTTTTTGTATGTACTGTGTTTATTTTCTGACATCTTGTAATATTAATTTTATACTTCTGTCTACTAAGAGTGAAGATGCTATTGAGCTGAGCACAACTATTGTTCGAGCAAGTCC
>NW_005842096.1:2214137-2228698 GCF_000455745.1 Alligator sinensis | reverse complement strand
GGAAGAGCCAGCTGAAAAACTACATGATTTATCGTGGCAAAGAAATAGAAAAGTGACATCAGTTGTAAGTCGGGGAAGCCTGAATCAAAAATTGGAAGAAAAGGAATCTGTAGATTCCTCCTGCAGCCAACTTAAAGAAGCACCAAACAGCGAGCTGTCCGAGTGTTTGCCAAAAAATGAAAATCAGTTTGCACCTCCAAATGCAACATCTAATCATAATGAATTGGACCATGTTAACACAGCTTTATCAAACAAGTTGTGTGTCCTTCAGCCACTGTCTGTTAAGGCTGATACACCAGCAGCATGGCAGGATCATACAGACAAAACACAGAGGTCTGGATTATCACCTGTAAATATATTATCTACATACACTGGAATAGGTACCTATATGCTATTAAATCAAAACACTTCTGGGGAGCAGTATATTCCCATTTCAAGCTTTAAGTCTCTTGGGTCTGCCCCTGAGACTCAACCAGCGTCTTCTGTCATTCCCACGCTACTTACTGGACGTTCACTTGCCACAACTCCATTTGCACAACAGTATTTGGGAAATATGCAATCAAGCGGAAACACTGCATTGCCTCCTTGTCATGGTGGCAGCTCCACAGGTTTTGGTCTTCCAGTGGGACTTCATTGTTCTGGTATCCCAGCAGGACACATGCAGAGTTCAGTTGCCATGGGAGTTCCTTTAGGACCAAGCATTGGTCCTGGATTTTTGGGCACAGCTTCTCTTTGTAATCCATGTACCACTTCCTGGAACCAGAATATTTTGAATACAAATTCATACACTGGCCAGCCTCCTGGAACTTTTGGGGTTGAACATTGGGAGTCACTGTCATCCTCTGGCTTTGGTAAGTTATTCCTCTAATGTTTATTGAAGTAGAAGAAGCTTTTGGCACTGCTTTATTCCTTCTTTTTCTTATTAAAGAGAATTTAAAAAATGTTATTTTCGGTCTTCCATTATTTGTTGGTCTTCATTTTGGTTATTAACCGTAAATAACCTAAATGTTACAACAACCTTTGTTATGAAATGTTCATTTGCCTTTAATAACATCTGTTGCTTTTCTTTGCACTTCCCCTGATGAGCCCTTTTGAGATGGGATGTCCAAAACTAAACATTGTGTTCAAGGTGAGGGTTTGTCATTGATTTGCTTTCTGGCTGTATACCACTTTCTCTGTTTTTGAACTCGAATACAGAATAATATTTGAATTCTTTCTTCTTTCCTCTTAATTTCTTTCCTGATGATTTTCATTTGAGCAGGTATCTTTGTTGAACTTAATCATAACACCTGGGTCATCCTCCTGGAGGTGGGGGAGACCAGTATAGAAGTCATGACTAATTCATGTAGTATTTTCTAAAATACAGTACCTTGCTTTTTGCAGCTACATTTATTCGGTTGCCCAGATGCCCATTGTTATTGTATTGCTGTGTTTAAAAAACAAATTTAAAAATCTCTCTCCATGCAGTTGCCTAGCTGAAGCTTCGTTGTTGACAAACTGACATGCCTCTATTCACTCCCTTTTAATTAATTAATTAATTAATTAATTAATTAATTAATAATTAATAATTAATTAATTAATTAAGGCAATACTTATTTGAGTACTGATTTCTACCATAACATAATGTTAATGATGCTTGTTTAATTGGGTATATTGTTTCTAAATAGAAGCTTGTCTATCCCAAAGTAGCCCTGAAATATATTTAGACTCCCACAACTTTTAGTTTTTGTTTTTTAAATGGAGTTGAGGGAATTGGTTCTGTAAGTATTAAGACTTGAGTTGAAATGTTTTGATGCAAAGGTGAGTTGAGATGGGGAAAAATAATACATTTTCATCCTTTTTTCTTGTGCTTGGGTTAGGATTGTAGTAGCTGAACTGAAGGCAAGTAAAGGTTAGAGGCCAAAAGGAATTTGTTCAACTTAAGTAATGTAATGTATGGAAAAGGCTCAAAAAATGGAAAGTGAAATGTAGCTTTAAAAGCTGGAACAACTTCCCCATGTATTTTTAATAACCTACAGGAAGTAGGTTTTTAGAAGAGAAGCTATACTTGCCATCAAAAATCACAATAGCTTAAAAACACTACAGCATCCCTAGTAAAAACAATATTTGTGGAATGAAGAATTCACTATCTTGTGCAGCAGAGCTGCTTGTAAATTGCTTTGTGGTAGCCTTTTCTGCTAAATAAAAGCAGACATCACTGTAATGACATAGCAGTGTCTAATTTTTTTACCCAATTCTGTAATTGTATAAAAAATATGCCTAAAATGGGAATTTTGTCTTATCTTAAAGATATAAAACCTAATTAATATTGTGAACCTGATGCTTTAATAATGTTTTGAGGCGCGTATAGTTTACCCTGTCTGACTTCAAACCTTGAACTATGTATGGCTCACCCAACACTTTTTGTGGGCGTTAGTTACTGCCTTTAGGATATTATCTCCTTAATTATTTTTAAGGACATTAGAACCTAGAGAAAAAAAAGCCCATAATATTTTAACTTATGTCAGTCGTATAGGAGAGAGATTACCATAACATTTGAGACCTATGTTAATTAGCTATGCTTGGTATATGGACATACCTGTGAAGCTAGCTTCACAAAATTACTTTTAACTTTGCCAGTTTGATGCCTGGCTTTCTTACCACGCAGTGTCATGCTAACCAGAGAATTCCAAATACTGACAGTCACTAAAACATTTCTTTCCTAGGGCATGTGAGAGTACCAGAAGAGTTGAAGTTCCCTAATGTGTGTTGTGTGGGAATCGCATCACAAACCATACTTAGTATTTTTAATCCAACCGAACGTTGGTTACAAGTCAGCATTGGAATACTCAGTGTCTCAGTTAACGGGGAAAAGGTAAGGGTTTTTTTTTGGTTTTCATATTAATACAATATACTAAATGCTAAGTACTATGGGTATATAGACTCCAGTGAAAACTCTTACATTCTTCTCCTTGCAGCTTTTGTGCACTGTGAACTTACACAATCCTTTTCCATCTAGCATGGTAACAATTCCAGTCTGAAAAGGTTCCATATTCAGCTCTTTGATGCTTTCCCCCACCTTCTCAGAGTTCTGGCATGTGGTTTGTGCCATGCTTCTGGTTCTCTGGATTATGATAACATGGACAAATTTTAAATTCCTTCATGACAGGTGTGGTAAATAACAACCAACCAATGATAAAAAAAAAATACCCAGCACACGCATACACTTAATACCCCTTTTATATTTAAATAGATAAATTAGTAGCAATTTAAATTGAAGTTTTGCATTAGCTCCTTACTCCTGTATGGCCTGTTCTTGACCACTCTTAATATTTTACTTTATATGTTATATTGCTTTAAAAAGAGGCTGCATATTAATTTGTAGGAGTAGTGGAGAACAAGGCTATCATGCTGCAGGAAGCTAATGGCTAAAAATATGGAGAGACATAATCAGTTCCTGCACTGAGAATTTTCATGTTCTTAGTAGTGGATTAACAGGGGTGTGCAGGTATTCCTGTCCACTAGCTGGAGAGCTAAACAAATGCCTCTAAGGTGAGCTCTCTAGTCAGGAGGCACTAGATCAGGGGCATCCAACCTTTTTGAATGTGGGGCCAGATCACAAACTTTGGGCCAAGAACACATTTTTTTCCTCGGGGGGGGGGGGAGCCATATTCAAAGACCTCACAGGAAGCGACATCACATCAGGAAGTGATGTCACGTGACCTTTGACACCAATGAAGTTGCAGGAAGTGACAATGAAGTGGGTCTGCTCCGCATGGGAACTTACCCCATGTTCCCATCTGCCCCGGCTGGCCCCAAGGCGCCCCCCTAGCTCTGCACGGGAACTTATCTTGTGCCTCCATCGACCACACATGCAGGCAGGGCGCAGGCCATGCTGCAGCTCCCCCGGCCACATGCCGGGGGCAAGGGGCAAAGCCCATCTCCAGCTCCTCCAGTCGGGCGCAGCTGGGGCAGCCCCGCTCCGTGCAGCCCTCAGGGCAGCTATGGCAGGACCCAGCTCACTGAGCTGGGCCCTACGGGGGTAAGCGACTCCCCTCCCCTCGCTGCCGGCTGGGGCCCGCGGGCCGGCCCTGCCTGCCCTGCCGCGGCTCGGCACTCCGTGGCGGCTCCGCACTCCGCCGCCATGGCTCTGTGCTGCCACCGCAGCTCTGCGCTCCTCCACCATGACTCTTCGCTCTGCAGTGGCGCTGCTGTGGCTCCACGCCACCACCGTGGCTCCACGCTCCACTGCCGCAGCTCTGTGCTGCGGCTCTGCGCTCCGCAGTGGTGGCAGCAGTGCCGCCGCCACCGTGGGCAAGATAAAATGGCTTGGTGGGCCGCATGTTGGACAAGCCTGCACTAAATGGCTGCTTCTTGGGTTCCCCCACCCCAGGGAAGGGAACAGGCTGCCAGTGAGCAATTAGAAACTGCTGCTCTGTGAAGGATGGCCCCTTGCCCTATACCTGCACGTAGAGCTAGAACATGTAGTACATAGAACTGCATCACCGTCTTCACAAGATGTGGGAGGCACAAGCAGTGTGGCCTACCTAGTCTTGAGACTGCTTGGATGGGTCAGGTGGCAGGGAAATGTCTCCTGCTCCTTGCATAGCCCAGGGTAACCCAGTCTGCAAGGGAGCAGAGATTGCAAGAGGGAATTCCATGCCCCCACCCCCCTGGTTTGACCCATTTCAGGTGTCCATGGAGCTTTGGGGGATGGTTCAAACCAATCAAGTGATCAGTCCAGGAAGAGGATTTCTCCATGACTCCACCTGTCCTAGGGACACCCAGGCTTGGTTGTGCTGCGCTACCTATGTTCCTTGTACAGACCAGGGTCACCCAGTCTCTGCAGAGGATGGGGGGCAGTGGTGTGGGAATTGCTGCCACCACCTGAATGGTTTGCCATTCAAACAGCAGCAGCAGGGTACCCCCAGGGCTCTCTGATATTTTGTTGCTGGGCAGACTACTGGGAACCAGTGCTCGCCTTCCCCATCTCTCCCTTAGGGTGGAGGAGAGAGAAGAGAGGACTGTGAGATACTGAGGGTCTTCATTACTTTTGAGAAGAACATTGCTAACTTGAATGGCTGTGTGCAAAACTTCTTGGGAGAGTACTCCTTGATTGGAAGTACTCTTATTTTGTGGGAGAACCACTTCTCTTTCTTTTGCAAAAAACCCTTGAATGACTGCATTTATTTTTTGTGCCAGAGGAAAGGCATTTCCTCTGGCAAAGATGTATAGATTAAGGCCTGTGTGCAAATGTATAGATTAAGGCTATAGGCAGACAAGGTTCCTTGGGTGAATTTGATATCTTTTATTAGACCAACCCAAATAGTTGGAGAATAGTTATTAAGCAAGCTTTCGAGTTCAAAATCCCTTCGTCAGGCTAAGGAAGTTTCAGCAGTTGGTGTGCTCTTCCTGGATGGAATGAAAAGTAAAGAAGCCAGGGGCTGGGCTGGGGAGTCAGTTGCCAGGCAGATTATAATGTATCAAAAATCCAATGTCTATGTTTAATCCATGATCTCTAGGATTAAGATTAAGGTTAAGGCTATGCATAAATGTTATAGTCTTTTACCACGGTATTCTGGTGATTTATAAAGCCCCAGATAAATGGGCCCGAAACCAAAAAATGGGTGTCACATACAGCCTATTAAGGAGAGAAATTCCTGAGACATTTCAGTTCACTACCTATTGAATCATTCAGATAGTCATGTTTTGTAAGTATCGTAATAGGAATGGTGTGGGTTTTTTCTTGCAGTAGCTAACAAGATGTTTTTGTTTTAAGATTGATCCCATGAAGTATCAATGTCTGGTGTTCAAGAACAAAACCATTGTAGGACCTCACTCTACAGAGGAACTGAAAATACTTTTCTTACCATGTTATCCTGGAGTCTTCCAGTGTGTCTTCAGTGTTTCTTCCTGGCCAGTTTCTGCAGATGCAGAGACAATAGTCCAAGCAGAAGCCTTGGCCAGTAGGGTGGTTTTGACTGCAGTTGCTGAAAATCCTAATCTAGAGGTAAGCAGTTTATTGGACAGATGTCTATGTTTGTACCTTGTAAATTCTGTAACAATATTATAGTATTTGCTTGAATCCCAGATAAAGGTTTTTTTTCCTCACTTAACATGGTAGTGGGGGATGTCCCTCACTTTGGATTTGAGTACAAGGTGGTGAAGGGGCAGGCAGCTGCTTGCTACAGCTCTGACTCCAGCCCCAATCTGGGGTTGGAGTCAGAGCCTCAGCTCTTTATGATTAAATAATAAAAAATATAGTGCCTATATTTAAAAATGAGCAGGGGGTGTGATCCAGCTATCTATGAATTGCTAATCTGACTAAATATCCAAGTCCCTAAAAAAAAAAAAAAAAAGTAAAGGGAAGACCAGTTAGACATGGAGGTAAAATGGAAAAGGGATAAAATGCAGTGTGGATGTATCAAAGCTAAACTATGTCAAGATCTAACTCAATAGCTACATTTTGATGAGATTCTTTTTCTATATGGAAGAATTATAGAAATCATCCAACTGGGTTTCGGTAAAGCATTTGATACAGTGCTACGTGGAAAATTTTATTAGTGAAACAAGAATATGGGGAGTAGATGAAGAATTATATGTTGTTGTTTTTGTTTGTTTTGTTTTTGTTTTTTTATGAACTGGCTAAAAGGGTCAGTATGGGTAGCACTGAAGGGGGACCGTTGAGTGAGGAGGAAAGTTTTTAATGAAGGTCATCAAAGAACAATACTGGTTTTACTCTGGTTTATTATTTTCTTAATGACCTTCCCACAGAAGTGTAAGAATGCTGGATGAAAAAAATGCTTATGGCAAAGGCTGGAAAGAATTGTTAGTACAGGGTGATCAGGATCAGAAAGGTTTGCCAAATGCTTTTCAGGACTAAATAGTGAATTAAAATTAAATAGTGTGAAATGTAAGGGTGTTTACTTGCACTAATAACAAACTTTAAGTTGGGAGCTTACCAGTTAGAAACAACTGAGGATGACTAGTAATCAATCACAGAATAGCTGTGAGCAGGCGATATGTATTGCTGGACTGTTTTTTCCATCAGTTGAATATTTCTGGTTAAGTAGAGTGCTGTGTTTTTGATTAAACCTCTTTTGGAATACTTTGTCTTGGAATCCAAACAAGTTAAAGGGATCTTAGATCTTTGCCTAACACACCTCTTCCTTTCTTGATGCATAAGTATTTTGTTTTACCATTGTTGTTAGTCAGTAAAAACAAATTTAAAAAAATCTAATGCACTTTAAGTTTCTGGGGTTTTAATAAACCCATTTTAACATTTATTTTTAACAACCTGAACTTGCTGTAATGTATGTTAATTTAAAAAGGCTATATCAGTAAGTCTTCTGTACATTTTTAATGTGTCGGGGTAGGGGTTCTTGGCCCATACTGATAGCCAGTTATTCATTCAGCCAGTACCGATCCAGTAATCAATTTTACAGGAATGCAGCCAGGCAATATGGAGAGCAGCTTCCAGCAGGTATGTTTGTGGTGGGAAGGGGCGTGGAGATGCAGATCAGGGCCCCCGTGGTGTGGGGAGGGAGTGGGGCTGGGGCTGGATGGGGGTGCTGCCCAGTTAGGGCAGTGAATGGGACCTTAGGGCAGGGAGCAGGACAGAGCCATGAGCAGCATATCCAGAGGATCAGTGTCCCAGTACCTAAAAATGGTGGCTGGGGCACTTGAACTAAAGCTTGTCAAATGAATTTTAGTTCAAGTGCTGCTACCATTATTTATTTTTAAGTGCAGGGATGCTTTTGGGAGCAGAGTTGAGCGGGGCAAGGGCAGAGGCAGGATGCTTGCTGTGGGCACAGGGCTCTCTGCCCTGCTGCCTTTGCCCCAGGAGCTGCTCATTAGCTGTACATCCCCTGCCTGCCCAGCTGAGGGAGGCTCAACTCACCGGTCCCAGTGCTGCTGGGGAGGCAGGGGGTGTGCAGCTGGCGCGTGGCTCCCAGGGCAAAGGCAGCAGGGCGGAGAGCCCTGAGCGTGCAGCCCACCTCCACCCCATGCACAGATTTGGGGGGGGCACATGCCCCTATGCCTCCCCTCGGGGGTTGGATGCAGCAGCAGGAGCTGCCTAACCCCCCACACACTCGCAGGATGAGCCACCCGTGACTGTCCCACTCTTCTCCCTGCCCCAGCCCTGGGACCCATTTACTGCTGTGGCTGGTCAGTGCCCCCTCCCAGTTCCTGCCCCACTCCCTCTCTCACTGGGGGGCCACAATCTGTCCCCCGCCCCTTCCCCTCCGTAGACTTACCTGCAGGGTGCTGCTATCTACCTTCCCCTCTCCAGACTTGCCTACCCAGTTGCATTCCTGGCCACATGTATGCTGCTAAACATGCACGCAGTGTCCAGGGTCCTCACCAGAAGGCATATTATTTATTGGTACATTACCAGTTACACCAGCCAAAAAAAGCCAATAGGTGATGATGTTAATTTTCCTTTTATCACTGCTGATCAGTTGGAGTACTTTTTGGGCGGGGGGAGGGAGGAGGGTGGTTTTTTTAATTATAAGGAAAGTTTGTGTGACATTGTTTTAACTTTTAAGGTCAACTTGAGCTTTATAGATGTCACGCAGCATATGTTACATTAAGGGTCTGTTTTTAGTCCTTATGGGTGCAGACAGAAATGCAGCTCCCAGCTGTAACTCGGGAACAATTTTTGCAAAGCTTTCTGAGTTACAACCTTACCCCAGACCAAACAAGTTTACTGTTGATTCCAGGGGAGAGGGGAGTCTAGCAGCAACTGGGAGCCTGCAGCTAGGTTCCCATAGCAATGGCCAATGTTCGCTGGTTTCAGAATGAGGGGGGGAAAGGCTGTGGAGGGAGCTCATTCTTGGGGCTCCCCAACTGGTGCTGAAGGGTGGGGTGGGTGAATTGGAGCTCCCCACCCTGGGGAGGGGGCTATAATACACTCGCCCCGCCCTCCAGGGTGTGTTGAAAAATCCCCAGACTGAACTCCCTCTGCTCCGTTTCCCCACTCCCATTCTGAAAACAGCGACAGGCTGGTAGCTCCACAGGCACAAGTTACAAAAGACGTTAAAATTTGTTACATCTTTATCTGATACTTCATGCAATGAGGGGTCAGATTTTCACCCAATCGGCCATTTTTAATCTGTTTGCAACCGTATGCTTGTTTGGTCACAGCTATAACTGCTTTTTGTGGCCAGATCAGGTGAAAATTTGTCACTTCTGTCTGCACCTTATAATAGATCAGATAATAGCATTTGTATTTTCCCAAAGGCAAAACAAGGACAATATTGTCTGTTTAATGTCAAAGTCATCTTATTTTTCCTGCGTAATGGTAAGGAGACTGCAGAATTGGGGGATGTCTAGAATCATCTGGAGACTCCTGATCCCATATGGAAAGATGCAGGTTACAGATAATTTAGTTTACTCTGGGAAAGCAGTAACTCTCCTAGTAGAAACCATATAGTGTGTATGGACATTCAGGATTTTTCTCCAGAGCAAGAATGGCTGCTCCAAAAGAGAAATAATCCAGGAACAGCCAGGGTTAAATGACTCCCAGGAGAGTTTCTCTTGGGAAGCTGCAGCAGTCCTCCAGCATCCCAGTGTGCTTTGCTCCTTTCTCCCATGGGTCCAGGGAGCCAATCAGGGATAGTCTTTGCATTACTGCCAACTGTCACTAGGCAGACTGGAAACCTGCAGAGCAAGCTGAAATCCGTGCACAGGGGTTGCCTGGCTGTGCAGCGAGTTGGCGTTCAGACATCTGTTCAGGGTCTCTGGGTCAGTTTTTTTCCACTAGGAAAACAAACCTAAGAGAATTTTCCTAGATCATTTGAACATGCGTACGCAGTCATGATTTGAAATAACTTCTTGTAAAGCATTGTTTATTTCTATCTGTCATCAGGTGGAAACAGGAAAAACTGATGGTCTAGATTTTGGTGACTTGACCTGTGGCAGCTGGAAGTCTCTTCCACTAAAACTGATCAACAAGACCCAGGCTTCTGTGCCAATCAGACTTATTATCAATGCAGTAAGTATCAGTTTATATATATTAGCAATGACTTCTCTGTAACAGTAAATCTGTTGGTAAGGATGAAGTTTTGATGAAGACATATTTAAATTCTTATGGATGCTCAGATATTTAGGAATATTCTTCAAAACATAAAAATCTTGAACTAGTAATTTTAACTTGACTTTTACTATATAGTATTAGTAGAACTTTACTTACATTTCTAAATGTCTCATCAGCCTTGCTGGTAAGAAAAATATGGTGTTTATAGTTTTTGTTTTGTTTTTTTTTTAATTACATTTTATTGACAGAATGCAGTAGCCTGGCGTTGCTTCACATTTTCCAAGGAACCAGTTAATGGATGTTCATTCCAAACTGGTGCATTCTTTCCAGTTGCAGCTCCATCAGTTGTAAACCATGTGATGCATGCGAATTGCAATGGTCAAGTAAGTAGTCTATATGTTGTAAAACTTAGTTCTTCCAGTATTGTCCTAAAAAAATTCTGTTTCCCAATAACTGAATTCACAGTAATTATTTATAGAAAATTATAAGGAAATTGTATTGTTTGCAAAAACAAAATTAAAAAAAAAAAACCCCACTCAATCCCATTCTTCCTCCTTCCTGCACCCCAGATAGCTGAGTGACTAGCTAGTAATTGAGCTGTCAGTATGTTATAAGTAGATGAAGAGGATAGGCAGCTTTTTTAGCTGTTGTTTTGTTTTAAATATTAGAAAATTCCAGCAGCTTATGGAATTTTTTTAGTTAAAAATGAGTACAAGATTATTTTGAATTTTGACTTCATTATTCCATTTCCTCTTATGCTTAATAGTATAATAAAGGAAATCCAGATGGTTTCGAAAAATATTGGCTCACTTATATCTAAGGAAGAATATTTGTAGCTGTAGTGTTTCATAATAGCCAAAAAGTATTTTATTATAAAGTGCATTTTCAAAATGATCTAAAGAAACTTGTAGTTGAAGAGCGTTGCTATAGCCGTGGTGGTCCAGAAATTATGTGAAAGACAAGGATTTCTTAGGGTGATTATTGGGTCAACTACGTAGCTGGGAAAAAGTTAGACAAGCTTTCAAATGCAAGATGTTCTTCATCAGGTCTCTCATCTCAGGAAGATCCTGTGCCTAGCTTTCTGTGATTAGAGACCTGGCAAAAAATGTCTTGCATTCAAAAGCTTGTTTAACTTTATCCCAGCATCGTAGTTGGTCCAATAAAATATATCGCCCTAAGAAATCCTTGCCTTAAGAAACTTGTAATGCTCCATGTTTGGTACTTGCTACAACATTGTTTTCCAATAAAGTTAATTTTCTGTGTGTCCATTAAAAATGTGATTTTTTTTTTTTCTTTTTTTTTTTTTTTCAGGATCCTGAAACTTTAGTAGTCTGGGTTCTGTTCCATGCACCAAAGAAACACATCTCTTGTTCAGGTATAACAGTTTGACTCTCTTTTGTATAGAAAATTTGCTGTTTAAAGTTTGCTTTAAGACTCGAGGAATAAGTTATGAATTAAATGAAACATTTTAATTGTGGCTTCTATTATGTCTTAGTTTATGAATGATCCATCTTGGTGTTTTATAGATCAGTCTATTCCCTGACTATTGGGGAAAATATAAAAATATTTCCATTCTCTCTGATACCTTAGTGTGAATGCTTCATAATCTAAATGTGTTGATAAGTATGTTTTTCTTATGTACTAGGTTTCAGAATGTGGCTGTTCATTGCAGGACATATGAATTTCCCTCAGCTTTTATTATGATCGTTGAACAGCTGCTGCCAAAATGAAATACTGAATGTCATAAACCCCACAAAATTTGGAGGTGTTCATAAGATGGTCATACATGTGTTCTTTGAGACTTACTGAACATGTGTTGTCTCTACAGATAGATGGTGTTAAGCTGTATTTAGCTATATATTCTTGTACAAATATCGCAGTGCATAGAAACGATTGTAATTTTGATGCAGTTTTTATGCTTTACCCAATGCTGGTTACTAGAGCAGTGATTAACTTAAGCATTCCTCACTTATTCACTCTTGAAAGAAGTAATCACTGAGGCCCTCTCTACACATTACATGTATTATGCAGTTAGGTGGTTAATTGCACAATTAACTGGAAACAGCTACGCATGCAGTGTACCTGTCTCATCATAAAAAGGTCCAGACAGCTATAAAGTTAGACTTAGAAAATGCGTATACCATAGCTGGTTGCTATTCAGCTTTAATTTGCACATGTAGCAGGGTCTCCCCTTTCAGCTGATGGAGTTCCCAGCCACAGGGGTGTACCATGCCACAACTAAAGGGACTCTCAGCCCAACAGCTGCTGACTTCGGATCCCAGCAGTGTACCTCACCAGTACCAGGACTCATCTAGGTTCCAGAAGCCATTGGGCATGGCTGTGATCTCCCAGCTGCAGGGGGAAATGTGCCCCTTTGCCATGTGCTCAGCTGAGGGGGCTCCTGGCTGTGGGAGCTTGCTTCTGGCTGCTGCTTGTTGCTGCCCAGGATTGGGCTCCCCATGCACTAGCAGTAAGGTGCAGTAGGATCTAATCCATGATCCCACAATCATGTCTTTTACTGTGTACATGTGGCATGACAGGAGGTAAGTTTGTGTGGATCATGTATTCGATCCCATTACACCTTTACCTGCTGGTATAGAGGGGCCCTGAGAATTAGCATCCGAGTGTTACCCATCAAAAACGGTTGTTGGTTGCAGACCATTATGAGGCTTGAGGCATGAGGAAGACCCTTCCAGATAAAACATTATTTACATTTTAAAATAAATCTGTAAGAATAACATCTGGCTAGGCAGGCTATTAAAGGATGAACATTTTTCAGTGGAGAAAATTAAGTGAGAAACAGTATCTTGGGATATATCTGAAAGAATGCAAGTATTCTCCTTGTGGTAATTAAATCAGAAAAGAATTCTAGGCTGATAAATATGCACCTTTTGGGTGCAGTAGGGAATGAGGGGAGGGCAAGAAGTTATATGCATAGCATAGGCTCCTCAAGAATCCAGTGAATAATATGTGGAAATGACCAGATAAGTAACTATACTTAAGCCTTTATGGGAGGGCAAGTCTTCCTCTACTTTTTTGGGCGTAGGAAAGCTAGAGTCCCTTGGCCAGTGGGCTGTGTGTTCTGGCTGATAAGAGATGTAGGAGCTGCTCTCTAACCTGTTGAGCTGGGTAAAACTGCAGCTTGGGTTTAAGATGTAGAATAAAATCAGATTATTGTTCTGATATTTTCTTTTGTGTGTTCATTCTTATATCTCTGCCTGTATCTTGGCATATAGTTACTGTTTGTTTGAGTTCTTATGTTTGCTCGTTTTTGTAAAAAGTATTTCTGTTGTCTTTTATAATACTTACTGTCAGTGTTAACTGTGATCTCAGAGTATTTGACCATACTGGCAGGCCCCTTTCAAGGTTGGGGAGATTTATCTTTTCTGAGCGGGTTACTAGACAAGACTGTGATTCTTTTAGATGGCAAAATTTCTGTTATGACCTAACAATACCTAGCTGAGACTAGTAAAGCTGAGGGGAGTGACCTTTGGAGCATCTCAGGTCGTCTTCAGTGGTCAAGTTTCAGATGGCAATTAGGGGCTTGCAGCTGAAGGGAACCTTAAAGGTGCAAGAGCACCCTGCAAATGTGTGTCCGAGGTATACCAGGCCTCATCTGGAGTCGGGATGTATCACAGCAAACAACAAGCACAGATGTCATACTCAAATTTTGAATCATGGTTGAATTTTTTGTTTACTTTGCCTTTAGATTCTTTGGGTCCAGCAGATGAATTTGTAGCAAGAGTTGATGTGGAGGTTGATAGTCTGGGGCCTACTAATGTGATAAAAAGCATTCCCCTCCGAGCAAGAGCTGGAACAGCCAGGATACATGCACCACAAGACTTGCAGGTATTCTTCTACAAGAAAAGTAAGCTTTTAGTGTACTGCATCTTCTCTCAATCCATGCACGTCCAAGAAAGACATGTACCGTGTCTTTGGAAAAATAATGTTCTCCTACACTGCCTTCCAGAGTCATGGCTAATTGTGTGACCGAGTAAGTCCTCCAAGAAACAGTGTCCAGGGAGTGTGACATCTCATGAGAGAGTCTGAGTGAGGTAGCAGGAACTTCCTGGTGTATCAGGACAGCAACAAGGTTAGCCCCTAGACCAGGGGTGTCCAACCTTTTAGAATGTGGGGCCAGATCACGAACTTTTTATCACCCAGCGGGCCGGTCAGTCATGTTCAGAGACGTCACAGGAAGTGGTATCATATCAGGAAGTGATGTCACGTGACCTTTGACACCAATGAAGTTGCACGGGTTGACATGGTGCTGCAGGAGCCGCTTGGCTACAACTGGGTTGACCTGGTGCTGAGAAGCCACGGGGCCAGGCCGGGGTTAACCTGGGGCCTGCTGGTGCTATGCCCGGGTTGACGTGGTGCTGCAGGACCTGCCTGGGCAGGGTCGGCACCAGCCAGGAAAAGCAGCATGCAGCTGAAGCCGGCTTCCTATGTGCTGCTGGGGATGGGACGAGGCTGTCCAGGTCTGCCAGCAGAATCGGCGGCGAAGCCATGTGCTACTCGGGACTGACCGGTGCAGGCTCGT
>NW_005842096.1:2205168-2213941 GCF_000455745.1 Alligator sinensis | reverse complement strand
GGGCTAAGCCCCCCCCCCCCCCCCCCTGCCGGTTGGGGCCCGCAGGCTGGCCCTGCCTGCCTCGCTGCGGCCCTGCGCGCCACGGCAGCAGCTCCGTGCACTGCTGCTGCAGCCCCACGCTCCGCAGCAGCTCCGCACTCTGCGCCGCTGCCGTGCGGTGGCTACCCTGCTCTCCACTGCTGCGGTGGCCCCATGCTCCACAGTGGCAGCACTGGCACCGCTGCAGGCCAGATAAAATGGCTTGGTGGGCCACATGTAGGACAAGCCTGCCCTAGACCTTTGCAAGGAAAGTAGCAGGACATGTTAATCCTTTACTGTAAATAGTTATATTTATGCAAGTTCCTGTAAATAAGTGTTTCCACACCACAAGCCTCATCAAGATACTACATGTGGCATGGCAGGAGGCTGCATGAAGCAGCTTGTTTGCCCTGAGCCAGCTCAGTTGCTGTTTCAGGCACAAGCTACAGTGTTCAACAAATAGCTACTAAAAGTTCCATAGTGTTTGTAAGAGGGCTTAACCTTCTGGTAGCTGGGTCAGAGAAGGAGGTGGCATTTTGGCAGTCATTAGAGCATAGTGTTTCTATGCTTCGATTCCAGTGAAGAAAAAACAGCTTCCGTGCTTAAATTGCATATCCCAGTTACAAAGGCTTGATGGGGAATGGGAGGATGTGCATGTGGAATGTGAATAAATACAGTAGATTTCTCTTCAGTCTTTGCGTTTACTGCATTTTCTTTGCTATAAAGTGGAAGTACTTTTTTTTTCCAGACTATATGTTTGTCAGCTAGTGTGGGTTCCTCAGCTAAACAGCAACTGCCTTTAAAGAATGCTGGAAATATTGAAGTCTATTTAAAAATTAAGGTAAGATAGCTTCTTACTAGTTTAGTAATCTTGGAAACATTGCTTCTGTGCTGCACATACTGTGTCAAAGCTGGAGGTGGCCTTAAGGATCCCATTTAACCTTCCAGTCTGGCTCTCCTTCTTTGGGACCATAGTGCTCAGAAAAATCTTTTCTTTTAAAGTAAGCATCCTGGCTGTTTTGATGAAAGTAATCTTGAAAACTGTGATTACAAGAGGAAGATTACAGCATTCTCTCTCCTCCTTTTGCTACCCCCAAAAATTTCCAGAGTTTTTATGCAAGGTAGTTATAGCTATATCAGTAGTGCTCAATCTTTTGGCCCCATGGGCCAGATGAGTAGTGTGGGCCCAGATGAGGCCCCATGCTGCCTGCATGCCCCACCTAGAAAACTGCAAGCAGAGGAACAGCAAATAATGCTGCTATCACTTCCCTGTCGCCAAGTTTACAGACCCTTGGGAGCCCTGCGGGTTAGATTATATGGCCTGTGGGCCAGGGGTTGATTTACCCTGAACTATACTTTGACTTAATTTTGTGAGGTAGTATTGAATAGCTACTTTTTTACTCCTAGTTGAAACACCCACTTTAAAACTTTTAACATTTGTAGTTTAATTTTCTGTAACTTTCCTGAAGAGTCCCTGTATAGACTGCCTATAGCAGTCTGCATGCCCCCAGGGCTGCCGTGTAGGCAGTATGCAAGTAATTGCAAGCCTGCTACAGTGGACTGGGCCAACTGAGAAACATAATTGACTGGTTCCATGGGAGTTAAAAGCTCCCAGGGTTCAGAGAGAGGGTAGCTAAGAGGCAGAGGGCAAGCAGGTCAGCTTTTGGATGAGCTCCGAGCACCATGCCAGGATTGCCTCTCCCAGGGATTTGCAAAAGACTGAAAGGCAAGCTGGAAACTGAGATACTGAGTTGCTGGAGGAACGAGAGAGAGAAGGAAGAGGGCAGGCTAGCAGCGGCAAAGCCCAGCCTGAGCACTTTTGGGGGTTTTGGGAAAAGACCCCATTCTACTTGTTTGTTTGCTTTGTTGGGGGTTTGACCCAGGGAAGCAGAGACAACAAACAAGGATTGCGAGGAAAGACTTCCTGAGCCAAGCAATTCCCTACTGCCCGACACTGCCTTGGATATGAAAATAATAACTCTCTCTTTCTTGAGTATCACATCTGCTAGTGTCAATAGGAAGTCTGTGAGGCTACCCTGTGACAGGCTAGAGCTAAGCCATAAGGACTGTGTGGTTGCCCATATTGTTAACATGGGCTGAGGAGAATGAGTTGTGCAGAGGGAGTTAGCTTGAATCTGAGAGGCAGTAGAGACATCAGGTTTTCAGCTAGTTGCTGAAGTGGTAGACTCAAGTTGGGTTGAGTAAGGAAATAATTTGCTGGGTTCTTTTCTCCTTAATTCATATACATATTTTGTAATTAAGCAAGTTTATGCTAAGTATAAAACAGCATCAAAGCTTAGATATTAGTGATAGCAAGGGCAAGCCTAGCAAGGCCCTGAATACTGGCTAACCATGTATTACAAAAGGATAATCCTATAAATCAGCTGTTATGTTTATTAAATTAAAGCTGGTAAGTATTCTGGTTCATAGCTGAAGTTACAGAAAGGCATGATAAAAATACTACTAAACCTAACTCTTCCTAAAGTCCCAAGATGAGCATTCCAAGGCTGAACCTGGCAACATGACTCAGCAGCAAGTATTAAATAATATGAAATATTGCTTTCCAAAACATGTTTCTAGTATTACATTAACTTTTTCAGTTTATACAGGAGTTTTGATAATTGCTGTATTTCCATGAGAGCTTGATCTTTGAAAATCAAGTATCCCAACTTTTCTATAATAGCAGTATATCTTAATCTTGACCTTTTAAATCTTCTCGTTTTACTTCCTATCACACTGTTATTGGGTAATGTAGGACCTTGAGTGGGTTTATTTCCATCACCCCTTGTTTTTGAGTTACTTAAGAAAAATCTCTGTCTCTCTAGTCTAGTGGCTAAATACTTTTCCTACTTGAGAGCTGTCCTCATTCTTAAGCTTGCTACCCATCCATTAAAAACCAGTTAAATGATTTCTGCTCTTCCTTTCTTTTAAAACGTGTTACTTTAGTAATAGTCATGTTGGTTTGTATTTATCCCAAAAAGATTGAACTCTTGTTTTCTCTTTCAGGAGAAAAAATTTTGGTACTTCAAAATAGCTGTTTACAAAAATATATTTTGTTCTAAATAATAGATACTCCTGCTTTAGAACAGTATGTGCTCAATGAATAGTCATGGATACTTGCATTAAAATTAGCAGTTTAGCAAGAGATGATATTGACTTGCTTTCATCCCAAATGCTTGCATCCAAAAACTTACACGACACTTTTTTCTGGAGTGCTGTCCTACCCCCTTCATTCTGTCATTGTCCTTTGGGCATATCTGTATTGGCTGCTTCAGTTTTGTGTTCTTAGCATAGTTAATTTTTAAGATGCAGCCATTTCAGAAGCTTAAATTTCATCTGAAAACAAAAGGCTTCTGTTTGAACTATTCATCTGGTACAGAATTTTGAGTAAGTGTAGGGACCCTTTTGTGAGCTTGCTCAAGTGTATATCCTAAAAGAGAAAACCAGTCAGTTGATAACAGGCTAAGAGTCTTTGTTTACGCCTACAAAATGCATGTAAAACAAATTTTCCATTTTTCAGACTTCAAATCAGGATAACTGCTTTTGTGTCCAACCTGAGGATCTGTTCCTTAAGCCTGGAGAAGAACAAGAAATAGTAGTCACATTTTCTCCAACAAGTCTAAAAGTCAATGGAGAAAGGTAATGTTATATAACCTGTTTGCTAGCCTATTTAGCATAAATGGTATAGATTATTTTTAGCCTGGGGTGGTGAACGGGTTTAAGGTCATTAACTACAGAAAAGTGCTAATTTTTCAAATCTTCTTGTGTGCAGACCTTTTCCCATGTAACGCAAAGCATGTTGTTCTTGCCAAGCTACACCAGCATTTCAGGTATCTTAGTTCTTGGAAATCTCCTTTATTCCTAATTTAGCTTGCCTAGAGTTTAAAGAGATTTGGCATGCTTGATGGGTCTAGCAGTCTAGAAAAGCAGGGTTGGGAGGCAAGTAAGATTCTTCCTACCATTGTATCTGTTTTCTGAAGACGGATCTCTTTGTGCTCTTCAATATTTGTGGAAAACAGTCTTTTTCTTCTTGAATTGTATTAAACCCTAAACCATCATCTGCAGAAAATAGTGCTCACTAGTTCATTAAGTGTGTTGGCCCATATCTTTACTGGGCGTTGTTCAAACCATGCTCAGAAGATGGGATTGTTCATGGGGTTTTTTCATAGCATTCGTCATATCTGCCCTCTTCCTAAAGGTTACCTTTACAACAGGCCTGTGAAACAAAATATCACCAGTTTTACATCTGCAAAAATGCCTTGCTCCTGTGACTCCCCTCTGGTCTACATATACTAACATTATTTTATGTAAATTTCCTTTTGATCCAGTAGGACCCTTTGTGTCCAATCATTTTTTCAGACCATTTTCTGAACTTGATTGTTCCGCATTCCAGAAACTGTTCATTTCTATGCCATTTGAATAACATTCTCTTCTGGCCTTTATTGTACATTACCTGTAAGGGTTAAGTGGTTCTTAAGAAAAACCGACTGCCACATACAAACCTAAAATTTGGCTACATTTCTCAGGCCCCATCTACATGTTACATTTAAGGTGGGATTAACCAGTTAATCATGCCTTAAGTAGTCACCTGGCCAACTGTTCTCTCAGTTAATAGTGTGATAAAAAGTGGAATAAGCTACAAAGTTATTCCACAAAGTATGCCTAGTAACTTTGCAGCTGCTTCCTGAAATGCCATTAACTGAATGTGTGGCTGGGAGCCCTGTCAGTTGATCAGAATTACAAGCTGGTGTGGCCCATGTGCACCTCCAGGCCTGGGAGCTCTCAGCTGATGCTGGCTCAGCTGTGAGAGCACTTGCTTCCAACAGCTGACAGGGCTCCCAGATGTGGGGGCCCCCCTATGGCTGAGAGACTGCAGCTGATACAGTGTACCAGTCACAGGGGTGCATGGAGCACCCCCCCAGCTGGGGTACCATGTCAGCCATGGTGTTCCTGTCCCAGGGACCTCTGGGGCACCCTTGCAGCTGGGATCCCAGGTCAGCTGATAGGGCTCCCAGCCGTTGGAGTTTGCTTGTTGTCAGTGCAGGGAGAGCCCAATCCTGGGCTCACCCTGCACCAGCAATGAGGCATGATGGGATTTGATTCTCAGTTCTATAGTCACCCCCCCTGTCATGCATGTGTGGCATAGCAGGAGGTGCGATTGTGTAGATCATGCATTAATTCCTATTATGCCTATATCTGCATGTGTAGAGAGGTCATCAGAGGGAACACCCAAGTGTTACAGGAGTCTTGTTCAAATTGACACATCTGACTTTTTAAAATTAAATACTTTATACATTTTCTAAGTACTAAAGTGTCCTCACAACACATTTTAGTTCATGTGACCCTTCAACATTTTTACTCAAATAAGTGCCATCTTTAAGTTGCATACAACCTTAAATCTGGTATTTTTGAACTTTTAAGAGCCTGAGTTTGGTTTAAGATACTTTATCATGTAGATTTCGTGTGTGTTCTAATGTTTTAAAAAGACAAATTGACACGCATTCCCTCACAATGATATCCGTATAGGTCGTTGACAAGGTGAGAACTTTCACAGTATAACCCATAGCTCTTGAGTCACTTCAGTTATTGGAGTGACTGAAAGCAAATAAACAGCCATCTTCTGCGTACCTGCTTCAGAGGCAAATAGGACACTTTGCAAATATTTCCTAGATATTTGCTGGTCACAGAGGAGTAGTGAGATTTGGGAATCTTAAATTTCTTTCTATGCTCTGAGCTGTTTATAGTCCAATACCTTTGCCTACTTTTTCATAGCCTTGACCTGCTTCCGAATTTTGAACTGCCCCATCCAACTCTAGGTTAGGGTCACCAGTCTGCAGCAGCTGTGTCACAAGTAGCATAAGCAGCCTCCTTGTGGCACATGGCGGATCAGTGAGGGGACAGATAAGACAGCAGCAGATAGGGCAGGCGGCAGAAACCAGTGCAACAGATTAGACAGGGGAAGGGGATTTGAGTGGGATGCCTGCCAAAGAAGTTGGCCCTTACTGATCTAACTAGTCCTACTCTCTCTTGCTTTTCTCAGTTTCTTTGCCCAGTAGATTTTTGTTTCACTCCATCCAGACTTCCTTGCATAGTCACTCCATCCTTTCTCAGCTCCTCACTTGATCTGACTCCTACCCTCTTTCCCCATTACTTTACTTCCTTCCTTTACCCTTCCTTAGGACTTCTCAATACCAATTTCCTTTTTTTTTTTTTTTTAAATTGGTTCTTTATTCCAGTCTTCTACCCTTGCTTCTGCAATGTCTAGGTCTTTATTTGGCTAGAGCTACTTTTTCCAAACTTCTGCTTAGGTCCAGCAAGGCAGGGTGGGCCATCATCAAGAGGGAAGTGAGTGGCTTCCTGCTCTTGGTTTGAACCCCAAGTTAAAGCTTTTTGTCTGTAAAAAGAGCTTTTGAGGAATCATTACAGATCAACCACAGTTTTTCAGAACTTACTACTAGGCCAAATTTGGCAGTGTTTTCAGAGGGATGAAAAGGCATGTCCCTGATATACAGGCCACCTTTTACTAAAGGTGAAGTTCCTGCTACTTACAGCCTTTTAAACAGGTTGTCAGAATTTTAACCTTTTGCTTTTGCTGCTTCCTGTAAAACAGCTTAATTATTTCCAGTTAAAATGTTCCAAGAATGAACCTGAGGCAAATATGCTCAGAAAATTTCAGTCCAAATATTAGATGTTTCTTGAATTTAAAAGCAACTGAAAACAAGATCTGTGAATGGGAAGTGAATAAGTGGTTCTACCTGCTCTGTCTATCTGCAGCACATCACCCAGTAGGTTTTTTGCATGATGTAGTCTCAACTTTATAGTCTAATTTAGATTTTTTTTTTATAGCATTTTGGAAATTCTTGTGTTGCCATCTGGGCCACAGTATGAAGTGGTGGTAAAAGGTGAGGTGGAAATCATGAGAAACAAGACTTTGGCAACAGCTCCCTTCTGCTCAGACATCCCACCTATTCTCTCCAACAAGCAGTTTGTGGCATGGGGAGGGGTTGCACTTGGACGAGCAGAGTAAGTACTAGTATTACAGTCCTTCATATCTTTGTCCTGTTTAGAATATTTGCCCTACGCTTGTTTTGTTAATGCAGTTGTACAATGCTTGTATTTAGACTTGCAATTTGAATTTAAATGTAAGGTAGACATGGCCCAAAATATACAAGTGATAATGGAGAGTGAATATGCTAAAACTGTAATTTTTATCATACGCTAGAGCACGTGCAGGATGCTTCTTCAGCCTACAACTTCACTTGTAGGATGTAGTACAAATCTATGAAAGAAATCAAATTACATGGATATGTTAGCTGCTTAGTAGGCTGAAGCAGGCCTTAAGAAATTTACACCAACTTGATTTTGAATTAAAAGTTTATTTGAATTGGTTGGTTCACTCTCTCGTCTAGTGCATGTAATGTATTTAATTTGGTTTTTCCTAAATGAATTCCTTAGCAACTAAAAATTTCTGTCTTTAAAATATCATGTACATTTTGGGTGTGTGTGTGATTGTGGGTGGGTATTTATGTGCGTGTGTGTACACACACAGGCATACACTTCAGATTTGGCACTGAATGAAGCTATGTTTAAAGCTGGAGTGGTTTTGCTGCTTTTGTATCGTTCCTGGCTTGTCCAGACAATTAGCAATTGGAATGTAACAGCTGCTGCCCTTTTGAAATGACTCCAAATGTATTGGTATGTGTATCCATAGCCTAAGTCCCTCTTGCTCATTCATCAGTCTTGATAAAGTTTATTAATTAAGGTCATATGTTAAAATGATAGTATGTAATTCTGAGAAGTCTGTTTTACTGGCAGAGTTAATCTTTTGAGAATTTAGCTTAAGTGTTCAGATTTCAAATTAGCAACATCAAGTTAAGTGATAGCTAGACTTCATTGTACCAGAAGTAGTTTTTTGTACAAGTATTTTTCTTTTCTGTTACTACACAAAAGATCAGGATAAATAGGGCCTGAGGGCACTGCATTTAAGACCTTAATTCCAGAGATTTTAGGTTCTGTAATGGTAAGTATTTTTCAAAATCTGCGATTTCCTACTTTCCACCTTCCACCCACTGGTTTCTCCCAAAAATTGACCATTCTTTGCCATGAATAAAATGGATATTTAACTTGATAGATTGCTATATAAATAATTAAACAATCTTAAATGCTTTTCAGTCTACAGAAATTAACTCTAAGAAATAATTCTCCATCTACATCTCAGCATCTACGATTGTTGATAAGTGGTCAGGATCAAGACTGCTTTCAGGTTAGATTGACAAATTCTATTTAATGTTGTTCAGAGAATCTGTAAAATCGATGCCTTTATTTTAGTAAATGTTAATGTATTTATCTGCCTAAAATAGTGTCCTTTCAGATTTTAATCTAAAAGTGCTTTTGTTACATAAGTCTTAAATATGGAGATCAGATATTGGGTACAGTGCAAACAGTAAAATTTCAAAACTCATAGTAAAGGAATAGACAGATGATCAGTGTGCATTTCAGAAGGTTTAGTCATTTGAAACTAGGCACTGCTTGTTTCACTGAGAACAGTAAAAACTAGTTTCTGCCAGTTGTTTGTGACAGTAACCTCAAAACTATTTTTTCACCCTGACTTTGAAATAGTGGTAATTTCGTAAAACTGAGTTGAATGAACTGAATCAAGATTATTAGTGGTGTATTTGATTTTATTAGAAGACTTTTTTTGTATTTGTCTTTCATTTATTAACTTGTATTTGTACTTATAGCTGCAAAGTACATT
>NW_005842096.1:2177648-2205158 GCF_000455745.1 Alligator sinensis | reverse complement strand
AAGCCTTCCAAAAGAAGATGCTAATATTTACTTGATGTTTGCACCTAGTCGTGTAACGTACATGTTGGCAAAGCTTGAAATCAAACAGCTGGGGATTCAGTCACAACCAGGGTTTAAGTTTAGTGTAAGTTCTGATTTTGATTTCTAAATATTTAGTTAAACTAGAGCTGTCTAGCTTTTCAGCATTAAAAGATTACTTGTCCTAAAGGAAAAGAGAAATTGATTTTTTGCTTTGTCATGTTTAAATTTTTAAAATTTATTTGACTTCTATGCCACCCTCCTCAAAGAGGCTCAGGGTGGCTTACAATAACGAAGACATAAAAATAGAAAAAATAATAAGCCAATAATAAATCAGTTCTCCAAGGAATACTCAGAGCTTAGCCCACCTGTTAAAAGCCTGCTCAAATATGTTCTTATACTGTTTCTGAAAGATAGCGAAAGCTCGCACTTTGATGACCCTCAAGGAGGCCGAGTCCTGCAGCTGAGGAGCAAAACTGAGAATAATCTACCAAAGATTTTGGTCAAGTGAATTTGTTGCACAAATGATACTTACAGGAGTTTGTTCTTGATGCCCTAGAGATTATAAGGGTCTGCCTTCTGCTCCATTAGATTTGTAGGACTCTGGCTAGTTATGGCTTTATAGGTTAAGACCAGCATATATTGAATTGTGACCTGAAAGCTACTGGGAGGTGGTCCAGTCTGATACCTATATTTGGGGTCCAGAAGGATTTTGCCTCATGGTTAGATTGATATGGACTGTCAGGGGTTTTGGCTTCCTCTGTAGCGGGGGGCATGGCCCTCTACCTGAGATCTCTTGAGCATATATTAACAACCTTTTACAGAAGCAAGATGTTGGCTGCTATGCTCCCCTTGTTTTATCTGTGTGGCAAGTTAGTGTTATGTCATGGCTGACCGTAGTTTTACTAAAAGTTAGATTATGAATTTGCATAGGATGGTTTGGATCAGGACGATGCTAAGGCAGGGGGTTGAACTAGATGACCTCTGGAAATTCCTTAATGCTTTACTTACCTATGATTTTTGTCAGGCTGAATCCTATCAGTAATGTGTATCCCTATTTCTCCTTCCTTCCCCCAAGTCGTCAAGTCTGCTCCCCACCATCACCCTCTCTTGTCTATATTCATCTTCAATTGGATCACCCACATCCAGTCTCCAAGTGTAGGCAGGCATTGGGTAAAGACAGAGACTACAGAGCCTGGGTTGCATGAGAAGGAGAGAAAGCTGGGTGTCATCAGCATACTTGTGGCACTTCAGATCTTCACACAGTATTGCCCAGGGGTCACAGATGCACATTGAATTGGCAGTGACAAGATGGAACCCTTGGGGACCCTGTAGGAAAGGTCCTGAGGGGCGGATGAGCACTTGCCAATCACTACCGACTAGGAAAGAGTGGGATCAGTTGAGAATGGTTTTGTGAATGCTCACAAGGTCACTTAAACATTATCTACACTTCATGGTCAATTGAGATGATAAAAGGCCTAATATAGTGATTCTCAACTGCGGTGCTTGGGTATCCTGTGGTGCCTTGAGATCCTTTTAGGGATGCCACAAAATGTTTACGCTGTTAGGCATGCAAACATTCAGAAGATAAACCCAGAGATTTTCTGACTTGTTGTAGTCTTTTTGAGTTCTTTGCAGCAGAAGAATTGCTCTGTTGTTTTTTCTTGGTCAAAAAAAAATAAGTGAAAAGTAAGGTGGCATTTTCTGAGGGATTCCTTGAGTCTATTGTTAGGGTACCTTGAGGCTAACAGGACAGACCCACTGATAGAATAGGATCAGCAGGTTGCAATTTTCTTCTGCACATTCCAGGCAAAGTTCATTGACCAAGGCCACAAGCTCCTTCTCTGTACTCTATCCAGAACAAAAGCCAGACAGGCTTCCTGGAATTGGATGGTACCCAGATACACTTGGTCAGGCAGCCAATGATTCAATAACCTTCCCAAAGAGGGGAAATTGGATATAGGGTGGTAGCGGCTGGGGAATCAATCTCAAGATATTTGTTTTTTCAGTAGGCACTGGACAGTTGCAGACTTTGTCTAGCATCCTACCCCTTCACAGGGAGGCACTGACCAACCTCTGTCATTATGATTCCCAGTATCCTCTGGCTGGCTTTTTACAAGCCAGGACAAGCACAGGTCTAGTTCACAACTGGGAGGTGTTTGAACCCTAGACTTTCTTTTCCTGTTGGTAGGCTGGCTAAGTAAGTGTTAATGGGATGTTAAGGAGTGTGAGGGTGTGGGCAGACATTCTAAGGTGCCTTCAACACCTTTGAAGCTCTTCAGAGGGCAAGCAGCCAGATGGGCATGCCCTTTGAAACGCTCCAAAAATAACCATGTAGAAAACTACCATCTGGAAGTGCTTCCTGTTACATACATGCATTCTACAGGGTGCAGTAGGGGAGAGCTTGGTTCTTCAGTGTCCCATAGTGCTTTGCTTCCATTCCCCCTTCTCCCCCATGAAGGGAGGGTGGGGATGAGTGGGTCAGACTGTCAGCAACCACTCCCCTTTGCTCTCTTGAGTCTTCCCCACTACCCCCATAACTGGGAGACTAGAGTCCCTGTACCTATCATAGTCTCTGGAACAGTGGATGTAGAGCACACAAGAGAGTGCTTGCTGACAGTTGGCTCTGCAACAAGGCAACTGCCTTTTTGAAGTGTTTCAAACGTTGAGTCTGTCCCTACCCAGAATAAATAGATATTTATTTTAATCATTTGACATGGTCTCTTTTCAGTTTACCAGATATAAAGCATGTTCAGTTTAGGCTGTTGCATTTTTAATTAATGTGCATTATCTGCATAAAAATATTTCAGAAGAGACTTAACATTAAAGTGAATGTACATCTTTATTTTCAGATACCTTTGTGTGGATATGGAGGAACAAGCAATGTAATTTTGGAAGATGTCAGAAAAGTATCAGATTGTTATGTGATAAAACTGAACGGATTATTGCCTGGCAAATTAAAAAAGGTTTCTTTTCGCATAAGAAATACAGGTTCTCGAGCTGCTTATGTTAGAACACTGTGTTTTTCAGATCTGAAGACTAGAGCCCTTATGGATCTGAAAACGATAAGTGTATTTCCTGAGAAGTTTGTACTTAAGGAAAAAACACAAGAGGTAAGTGCACACAATTTCACAGGAGTTCTGCTAATTTAAACAAA
Source organism: Alligator sinensis (assembly GCF_000455745.1). Taxonomy (NCBI): domain Eukaryota; kingdom Metazoa; phylum Chordata; order Crocodylia; family Alligatoridae; genus Alligator; species Alligator sinensis. The sequence continues at coordinate 2,201,983 of NW_005842096.1, read as the reverse complement.
GTTGGTATCTTCAGCTAGTGTATGTGATCTGTAAAATGCATGCAAGTTCTTCAATTGAATTTGTAAATTCTGAATCAAGTTACAAAATTCAGAATATTAACATCACTGTGGTGATTTTTATACAATTTTGGAGAAACTAAGTGAAACTTTCTTTCAAACAGGTAGTTACAATAACATGGGATCCTGTTGAATGGGAAGAAATATTTAATAAAACAGGTACATCATTGTTAGCTACAATATGTCTTTTCTGTGGAGATGAAGTTTCCAGACAACAGTATCGCAGGTAAAATTTAATTTATTTCTCAAAAATAGACATTCTTATTAAAAAGAATCCGTGTTGAAAGGAAGGTGTAAAGTAATGCTAGTATGACTCCTACAGTAATTTGTAGATCATTGTAAGAGAACTGGAAAATAACTTATACTCTCAAATCATGGAGCCTCAGATCTTCTAGCACGTACTAAACGGAAGTGATCATAGTATCAGAAGACATTCAACTTCCTTTATATATATATAGAGCGAGCCTGAGGGGAAGTGTGTCGGGTTTGGGGTTTTTTTGTGAAATGCCTTCGGGGGAGATCTTTTCCCTTCTCCCCCCATAAGCATATAAAGCAGCAAGAAGTTGTATATTTGCCTGCCTGTGCATTTGTCTTTTATAAGCAAAAATTACTAGGATAATGAAGTTCCTAAACTTGAAAGAAAGTATTCATTAATCAGTTGTACAGACTGTCGAGTAAATTATGAACTGTAATAAAAATGAACCAGCCCCCTCTGCCTTTAATGAACTGACATATAATGAACACATATGGAATAGATCTAAATTCATGACATTTTGAAGTTGGAAAATAGTAAACGTTAAGAACAACCAGGCAGTTTTACATGTATTCTTAAAAATGATCAGTCAGCTCACGATTTCATTAAATATGTGCCATCAGTGTAAGTATAGACTTAAGGGAAGTGATCAGGATAGGGTGATCATTTTGCATCATTATACAAGCCCTTTAGAGCTTATGGAATTCACATTGTTCCTCAAAAGAATTACTTGATTCAGAAAACTAACTTTCCTTCATATCAAGTGTTCCAGTTGAGGGACCTGTTATGGGAAGAGGGCAGATGTCTAAAGTAGACACTGAATGTGCCAGTTACTAATTAGTTATTAGTGTATTAGGTATACCAGCTCTACATAAATTTGGGAAAGCAACAGATTAAAGCTAATGTTGAGATTAGTTTTGATAAGGTGGCCTATTAAGTGGCTAGGTAACGGTGAATTTCTAATTCCAGTGACTAACCTGGGTAGAAAGTAACAGCATTTATCAGGATTAAACATGCAGCTCCAAACAAATAAATAAATAATGCTAGATTTCAGTTTATTTATTTATTATTTATCTTGCCATTAGTAAGTTGGTTTAAATTGGGGCTATTTTAAATGATTTAGAACTACTCCATAAGTAGGGCCTGGTTTAAATCGTGGCCCAGCTCGCAGCACGGTGTTACCTTTCATCTTGGAGTCCGCCCCACCTCTTCCCCATTGATGATTTGAGGAGGGGCCCCATTGGTTTCGCAGTTTGTTCCTGATGGCTGGAAAGCGAAAACTGTGGTTTTAAATATGGCATATTTAAAATGGTGGCTTTTGCGTCCTGGCCATCCGGAACAAGTGGTGAGTGGCAGGGTCCTTCTGAGGGAGTGTGCAGGGGAACTCCCAAGATTAAAGGAGCCACTGCTCTGCAAGTTAGGCCTGCAATTTTAAACCAGGCCCTAACCATAAGCATTGTTTTGAGGCGAGAATTTGTAGATTCTCCTCTTGTGTGACAGTTTGCTGCTAACTGTCTGCAAGAGTCTTTTTTTTGTTTTTCTGGGGGTTTTTTGTGCTGACAAGGATGAAAAAATAGAAAACAAAATCATATTCAAAGGTCATAACCTATATGAGTGGTAACTAGAACTCCAGTGGATTTATTCAGCTTCAGGATACTGGAGCATGGTGAGGAAGATTTAGTTGGCTTGTTAGCCAACAAGCAATACTTTATTTTTCTTTATTTGAAAATGGTGACCTCCATCTTTTTTTCCAGATCTTGGGGGCTCAGACAGTAAACAAGTTTTTCCTTATGTCCATGCCCTAGCTGAGTTCCTGTCCCTGGGGCAGGGGACTGGGCTCGATCTTCCGAGGTCCCTTCCAGCCCTAGTGTCTGTCTATGAAATCTTGTCTGTCATTTTGAAAGGCTTTTTCAGGGCTTAATTAGTGAAATGAGAATAAGGTGCTGCTTTTTCTTCTAAAGTGACCCATTTGGGTTTGGTTTAATGTTCCTGTATGTGAGAGAGTGGGATCGTGGTCCAAAGGTGTAGTTCTTAGGGTGGAAATAGACTGTGAGCAATGTTTCGCTTAATGAGGTGGATCAGCTGTGCCAGGACAGCTTCATTTCGGTTATTTTTGCATCCAAAATAAACCAGTAAGTAGATTCGTTTTTGTTCTGATATATTTGAGGTAAGTAGTCAGTACACAGACCGTGCTGTAGTCATGCTATAGAAGTTTTTGCTAATATTGATTTAACTTTTCCATGTCATAACTGAAATCATAAAGCACCAGTCATATGCTTAGTAATATGCATCAAGGTTACAGTTACTGTTGTACAAGGCTGTGTATTAACTTTTACTATGTATTTTGTTTGAGTGTAAGAGTTGATGGCTTGATTCTGAATAATATTTTACTTCAATTTGGGTCAAAGACGCACATGTCGCTCGTTGTCCCACCATTGATTCTGTGAGACAATGGGCGACATGTTCTCTCATGGCTGGAGGGGCCTGGTCCTATGCACTCCAGGTATTCCCACACAGGATTGGGCCCTTTAAGCCCTAGGAGCACTTGCCTGTAGCTCCTTTAGCTTAGAGTAAAATGTTCACTTCCTGAAACTAACAGTTCGGGATTTTAATTTTCCTATAAAGACCTATGGTTAATAAGTAGGTTGACTGACTTGAAAGTGACTTCAAGGGAATGTATTTGATGTGGGACGTGGAAGGTTAAACAATTAGCATATTGGTCAAAGGGCTCTGGGAGCGGCTCCCAGCAGCAGCTGTCTGAGCTGCTGTGTTATCAGTTAATTATTTAACTGATATAATTAGAGATGGTTAAATTTAATGTTGTTTTAAACAATACTTAGATCCCCACTTCAATGCGTTTAAGTATTACTTAAGAAACTGAACTAAATCAGTTGTGTTTTATGGCTACAGTGGTTTCAAATGATGAACTGCTATTAGAAAGCATCTTTAAAGAAGGGAAATATGACCAGTCAAATGATGTGATAGTGTTGAATCCATCTTACATTTTGTGAAACTCCCTTTTTAGAAATCTTGGGTAGTGTTAACATTTTAAGTGAGTTTCTCATTTAAAAGTGAGTTTCTAAATTCCTGAAGCACAGTTTGTAGTAACCACACATAGCCACTTACGTTTTCATCTCTCTGGAAGGGTCAACTTCTTATTCTGTTGCTATTTTTACATGGTAGTCTATAGAGGTGCACTGATGCATTGGCCGCATATCAGATTGGCACTGATTATAAGGACAATTGGCAGTAATGGCAATCAGCTTTTTTTGGCTGATGTGACTGATAATGTCGCCAATAACTGCCCTGTGTATGCGCTGGGAGGGGGGTGACAGCTTCCGCTGCTGCACACCCCCCAGGAAGGCATGGGAGGGCGGTGCCCCCAGATTTGTGCACAGGGCAAGGTCAGGCTGCTGCTGTGGAATGGGGCCGGGGTGGCGCCAGGCTCTTCTGGCAGGGGGTTTGGGCTAGGGCTGTGTTCAGCGGGTGGTGGTGGCAGTGCTGGGAGGGTAGCTACGATTAATTTTGGGTTGGGTGCAACCCCCCCCCCCCATAACGCCCCTCTCAGTGGTGCCATCCAGCCCAGCAGAGCTCGGTGCAGTTCTGGCCACAGCGGCAGCCCGCCTTTGCCCCATGCGCAGATCTGGGAGCACGTGTCCCCCGTGCCCTCCTGACAATATGGTGCTGTAGCAATGAGCTATGGCACCATAGCATCTCATGTAGACATGCCCTGCGAGTTTGATAAGCAAGGAAATTGTGGAATTTTACTCATCTGGTTGAAGTGAATGAAAGGAATTTCTAGTTAAATTTATAAGAAAGACTGTCTCAGTTCATTAGTTCTGCCATTATGGAGAAGATTTCTTGAATTTTTTTCATCAGAGAGCAATGAACACATTGATTTGATGTATTTAGTAAACATTATGAAAGCTGGCAGGGTGGTGGGCACTCTTCCTAAAGTGTGCAGTTTTACTGCAGGTGATTTAAACTGAAATTGATTGGAGTCCTAAGGAGGTTTTTTTTCTATCTCCTAACAGAGCTATACTATGTAAACCTGAAGCAGCAAAACAAATACTCCCTGAACACAGTGTGCTGAGAAATGTTAAATTTGATGAAGAATTTAGAGGGGAGCAGCTAGTGGCTGAAGGTAATCCTGTAACTGCTTAAAAGAATTAATTCCTGAAAAAGTATTTCCTAGCCTGGACTCGACTCTTCTGTGCAACTCTTGCTAAATATAGATGAGAAAATACCAGTTGACACAAAATACATTGATTCTTTCTCACTCTCTGCTCAGACAACCTTGTTTCTTGTCTGTCTAATGTCATGGTTTGTTAAATAAACTGTGCAAGATGTCTGTGGCAATTATACTGTGTGTGTAGCAGTTGAGACACAATAGGGCCCTGTGTTGGTTGCCCCCTATTTCCTCTGGCATTATGCATGTTATATTTTTTCAAGAGTTTCTTCCTACCTGTCATTGCTGCTTGAAAAAATAAAGAGCAACATTATTTTATTTAAATTGTTTCAGCTTACAAAAGATGTAATTATAATTTTTTCTTTAAGAAATTAAGGTCTGCAATATAGCTTTTTAAGGAATGTTGTTATAATTGAAAAAGATTTTGGGGATAAATATGTCTGTATTAAACAGTTCCTTTTCTTTCATTCTTTTATATCATGATCAAGGAACTTTGATATTGATTTTCAAGAACACTTGCATTCTATGGAAGGTGCCTTTTTGTTACGTGGTGAAAACCCTCAAAATCTTTGTGCATCCGAAAAACTTCAGATTGAATGATAAAAACCATGCGTGTTCAGTAAACGTTCCTAATTAAGTGTTACTTGAGTATAAAAGGAGATTTATCATATTTATCCTAATCCAGGACAACCCTTTCACCAGTAATTAGATTCTGTACATGGAAAATTACGCATTTGGTTATACTTTTTCATGTATATAATCTAATTGTTGGAGAATCATTCAAATTAGTGCCTCCCCTACTGCTGCAGGTGGGGAGCAGGTGATGTGGGGAGGCACCCTGCTCCGGATTTCACCCTCCCCCACCAGTAACCCTTGCTCTAGTACTTACAGGTTCTTTCTCTGCTCCAGCCTGGGGCAAAGAGCATGGCCCCACTCTGGCCCCAAAGCATAGGCATAGAGCTGGCAGGGCTTCTTTCAAGACAGCTTGAAATAAATTCTATTTTCCACCTCTCCCTCCCACAAAAGCTGCTAGGATGAGTGAGATGCTCTAAATGGAGGTTGTGATTGATGCTAACATTTTAAAATTTAGCTACTTTACAGCACTTTTTTGTCCCAAAGGATTCTGAAATACTTCATGAATTGCATACATAATGCTTTGTTGAAATGAACCTACTTCTGAGATAAAGGTTGGCAATTTGCCTACATATGTGCATTTGACCAGTGTGTGCTTGCACAGTATACTATGGAAAATACTCTTATGGATAATATTTCCCACCTGGAATATGCCCATGCATTTGTGTAAAAATTATTTCTTCTTTGTGAGTGGGAAGATAACACTAAACACGTGAACCATGTAGTGCACTGATATTTTTAAATCAATATTTTGATATTGTGTATGAAGTTTGCTTTTAAGCTTTGTCATTAGTATGTCTCCTAAAGTTTAATATCAATAATTTAAATGTCACCACCAACTACCCAATCAATGCTCTCTTCATCAAATAAAAATGGTGAAAGGAGTATGAATAGAAGTCAGATTTCCTAGCAAGACAGGGGATAGAGAGAGCAGCAAAATAGGGTAGAAATAGCAGTAGTCTAAAGACTAGCGTATTTTTCTGGTTGGGTGTAATACCTATGGCAGATAAGGAACCAAGTGACAGTGTTCAGTTACTACCTCAGAGCCAGATTCTACCCTTGGTCTTGTTTTTTTTCAAGTCTCCTATTCTTTTTTTAACTATAGGCTAGAAATTCAAATAGAATTTGCATCTTGCAGTCAAGAGTTATTACACGCCTAACTTAAGTATCCCTAAACTGATTGTTTTTTTCTTAGGTGATATAGAACTGGACATGGAAATAATTATTCTTTCTAGCTTCTGCACAACAGAGTCAACAATATATATTGACATGACTAGTTTATCGTAAGAAAGTACATTTCCTGTATTTTTAAGGCACATCTAATAACTTAAAAATACAGGAAATGTACTTTCTTTCAAAATAAAATTAAAAATCCCACAAACATGAGACCATATATGTGCAAACGTGCACACATTTGGGAAAAGTTGCTTTTGAATTTTCAAATTTTTTGCATTTCCTTTTGACGTGTGTGGTCTCATGTTTGTGGGATTTAAAATTTTATTCTTTTAATTTAGAAGTCAGAGGGCACATCTACACATGCTTTTAATGCACTGTATTTACGGTGCATTTTATGGCGCATTAAGTTTGGTACCTGAAATACCAGGCATTAACTTAATCCGCCGTAACTGGTGTTACTGTGCAGTAGTGCCAGCGCACATTTTACATGACATTAATGTGCAGTAGACTAATTGTTCTATGCATTAGCGCGTCACAGTGAATTTCTAATACGCTAATGTGCAGTAGAATGAATCCTACTACGCTTTTAGTGTATTGTGTAGACGTGCCCAGGGTCACCCTCCTGGCCATAATAAAGCTCCAGCACTCATAGGAGCTTGAATATTTTTAAGTTCTGTATCTTATTTGCTTCTAAGTATCATTTCTCAGAACTCCATCTCTAGTGATGCCCGTGGGAATGGTTTTATTTTGTTCATTTTCATATTCTGTTTTTCCTTGTTCTGTGATTGAGCCTAAAATCAGAACAGCATGCAGCACTTTCATAAATGGAGAAAAAATGACATTCTTAATATAGTTTTTTTAATCCAAATAGGCAGCTGCAGTAGAATAGCTGTGTTTTACGTTTTGTGCTTGTTAACTCGTGCCTGACAGTTGCAAGCAGCCAGACCTATTTAGCTACAGGTTCAGTAATTCAAACTAATAGGCTAGATAATGTCTCATCCAGTTAATTATTAGTTAGTCAAGTGAATCTTTGAATGTTGTAGCCTTTCAATGCATAATTACAATGCTTAAGTTGTTCCTCTTTAGAAATTTTCATTTTAGTACTTCATTTCTTTTTAGCATACGATCTGCATCCAAGGACAAATTACATTAATCTTTTTTATGGAAATATGCGTAAAGTCACTCTTTCTGTTGTTGGAGATTCCACCTTTAACAGGAATTGTCTTCAGCAGTCTCCAGGACACAGGTTGGAGTCAGACAGGTAATGTCTGCTTTGAAAATAAAATACTTTAAACATGTACTTTAACTTTCTGTTAACTGTCTTATGTTCCTTTTCATATCAGATGCTTAATAAATAGTCTTCCCTCCCCCAAGGTGATGGATTGGTCAAACCTGTCAGTTATGACAATTAGTCACTAAAATTCACTTCTGTTCCTCTGCTGCTCCTTTAATTATGAAATTTTCTGCCAGTATTCTGAAAATGGATGTTCCAAGTTGACAGAATGGGCCTTGTATCTGCATCTTAGCTTGCATTCTGCTAGAATTTAAATTATAAATTAATTTAGAAGTTAATTCTTAAATTCTAAACAAATTTTAAGAAATGTAATCATGCCATCCCACTTGCAATTTACGGATCTTGTCTAATAATTTCTGAGCTGTCAGAGAGCTTGGTCCTGAAGTATTTCCTGTTTAGCTTGATATATCAATGATCTCACAAGGTCCCTTCCAGCCCTAAACTTCCGTGAATATTTCTAGAAGTCAAGGATACAGCCTAGTGACATGTTTAGAAACATGTTTAAGTTCCTAGTAAGGCGGATATGACCAAAAGAACCATAGGAGCATAGTGGCTTAAATAATGTATTCTATTAACCAAATACTGAATCCAGCATCCATAATTAGTGTGGCATATTAGAGTGGCATAACTCTCTGGGCCCAAAGGATAATTTTTTTACTTACATGGCATCCCTATGAAGATGTGAGGAAGCTATCTGACAAAGCTGACTGGATTTTTATGTATGTATTACTTTTTTGTCAGTGATATTCCAGGCACAGCAGTGGGGTAAACCTACTTTCTCTGGGTCCTTGCTTTTAACATCTGCTGTCAGAAATTGATGGTTCTGAGTAGGAATTAAGGTAGAGCAAAGGAAAACTACTTGCAAGTACCATTTATCTGTACTTTTTTCCAACTGTATATTTCTTTTGTAGTGATGGTTGGCTTTATGTTAAGCTCTAGAAATCTGAAACTGAAAGAATGTAGTCAGATCAATAGTTTAGTGCTAAACCTAGTTTTGGATAGGAAGACTGCACTTGTTCAAAAACAGCAATTTCAAACTGATGCCAGAGGAGTAATATGGAATTTTGGAGCACCAAGTACTCTTGTCAGAACTGAAATGCAACCTTCTTAAGTAATACCCATTGCACTCTTTATGTAACTGAATTGCTCACTGACCAAAGTGAGTTAGATATGTAGCTATTGTATCCAATCTTCTAGTCAGGGGAACTTTAAATGAATAAAATAGACTGGTAAATTGAGGGTGCGCATTGGTATCAAATACTGAAAGTAGACAAGTAAGCAAATACATTGTAAAAAGGTTGATTTATATTCAAAGGTAACAAGATTGTTTAAGTCATTGCTTTTGTTTGTTATAAAATTGTTTTTACTGTTTCATATAACTTCTGTTTTCAGACCTGAGATTTCAGAGGGGCATATCAACACAACTTTAGATGTTCTTCCAGTTAAAGGACCTCAGGGTCCCTCATTATCTTTAAATACTGATGAACCTCTTCAGAGTCGATTAGCTTCTCAACATGTGTGGGCCATTCAGCCTGAACATTTAATTTTGACATCACCTTCTCTTTGTGAGTATTTTATCCAAATGATCCAAACCTCATAAAATAACCACTTTAGTTAGCGTTCTCAATGAATTCATTTTTAGTTTGGCTTTAATAATTTGCTATATTTACACTGAATTTCAACAACAAATTGTTTGAACTTAAAACAAAAAAAAAAAGGTGTTTTAAAATGAGCTGGAGCATGTCCTTAACCTCCAATGGATTCAGTTTTACTAATTCCTGCTAGCAAAGAGGTACCATAAAGAGTATAAATCAGTGGTTGCCAACCTTTTTGGCAGGTATGCCACAGTTTTTAAGCCCCAACTCCTTCTTGAATGCTTCTCTGATTGATTTCCCCCTGTCCCTCATCTTCCAGAGGCATATCTGATAGTTTGACCCTGAGACACCAGGATTGCTTGAGTTGCTAGCTGTGGCCATGCAGACCAGAGCAGGGACAAGGTACTGTTGCAGGAGAGGTATCGCCACCAAGAGGCAGTAGAGTCAGGGAAGGGTCCTGGAGCTGATGCTCCTCACAGCAGCAAGAGTGGTCCTACTGTAGCTCTGCTCTGTATCTCCATTTTGGTGCCTCCATTTACTAAACATCCAGGGCTCACATGCCACATACAGCAGTTGCCTGTGCCACTTGAGAATAGCAATCCAAGGTTTAAAGTATGTTAGGGAAGTTGAGCAGAAAATATCTTCCAGTGGAATCGGTGTAGCTGTCAGGTTTTGTTGTCTTAATTTTTTTTTGTAAAATCTTATCTGTAAAATCTTTTATGGTTTAGCCAAAACACCAAGTAAATATTTTTTGGTTTGTATTGTATAATAGGTGGAACAGCAGAGACTGGACACCTGAAAATTATGAACAAATCAAGTAGGATGTTAAAATTTGAGATGTCTTGGCCAGCTCATTGCCTTACAGTTACTCCTCAGCATGGAATTATTGAGCCTGAGTAAGTCTCTCTTCATTTTTTGCCACTTCAAAGAGGTTTTTGGAGGTGCTAGTGTAGTCTTATTGGTCAGATGGAAAACGATTAAAAACCTGGTAAAATTGGTTAATTTCTTCCCCCCCATCTCCCCTCTGCTCATGTACATTAAAAGACAGACATGTGTAAGTCCTACCATAGATATTTTAATATTACTTCTGATTTTTAACAGTTTGGTCATAAATTCAAACAAGATAGTTTTGAAACAAAACTGATATGGTTGACATCAGTTGCATTATTTTTATTAAGCAAATGTATACCATAGTGGATTCAGGGGTGGAAATAGCTCTAAAAGCTTTGCTGTGTTAAAAAGGGTTTACATAATGAGTAAGCAGCTAATTAGGCATGTGAGGAATTAAGTAGCTTGTCTATTAAACATAGAAAAAATGTCTAGAAGGAGACAACTAAGTCAAGATAAAGGACTGCAAGTTGCTACTTCAAAAGCTGTAGCAAGAAGCAGATAACAAATACACCCTTTAGAATTGTCACTTGAGAGCAAATGTACCATCAGCTCAGACTTTTTGCCTTGATAGTTTCAGTAGAACATGACCTAGCTCTGCTCTTACTCATGCATCATGCAGAAGGCATCAAGGGTGGTGAGTGCTTCTTGCTCTTGAGTTCCTTTTTTCTGCCTTGTCCTGTTAGTGTGTGCTTTGTGGTGTCTCGGCTCCTGAAAGCACTTTTTCTGAAAAGCTATTACTATACCTGTTTGTATCCTTGTATTTCTTTTGTCTTTTTGTCAAAGTATGTAAAGATAAAGAGAAAAGACTTCTTTAGTTTGTTTTTTCTCTGACTTTCTTCAGATGGGTCCTCCCTACTTGCTTGGCTTTCATTTGTGCCATCATGAAGTGATGCCATTTTGGGGGCCTGTCTTCCCCTTTTCTCCTCAAACTGAAGGACATGGACCAAGTGAACACAGAACTGTTGTTCACCCAGTCCTTGAATATTAGAATTAGGGGGCATCCACTGAATTTCTGGGGTTGGGGTTGGGATCTTGCTGCAGTGACAGTATGGTCCAGAGCCAGGGCAGAGCCTCAGTTACCTGCATGCCCTGCTCAGGATGTACAGGCAGCAGATCACAGTTCTTCCCTGGCTCTGGACCACACTGTCACCCTAGAAGATCCCAGCTCTGGAACAACTTCCTGCCCAGCTGCGTGCCCTGCCAGCACTACTGGGACTGGTCTCCATGGAAATACTGGCCCTGTGCTGTCATGGCCCTGCTGCTGCTAGGGTCTCCATGGAAACTGGATGCAGTGATGCTGGCAGGGGCTGATGGGAAATGGAGTCTCCTGTGGGCCCAATCCGGCCTGCAGGCCGGACTTTGCCCACGCTGGACTAAATTCAGGGTTGATAGATCTATTAATGACTTTTGAACAGAATGGTTGGAGATGTTTCCTTTGGCATCACTAACCCAATAAATGGTGGATGCCAGGGAGAGTATTGACTTGGGGATGGATCACTCTATAGAGATATCTGGTTCAGCGCTCTCCCTGTAAAGCTTCCACTTCTGCCACTGTCAGACTGGGCTAGATGAACCATTGGTCTAACCTAGTATGGCACTTCTTATGTTCTAATGTCCTCTCCGTGTCTCTCTTTGGATTGAAAAGGCCTGGACCTTGCTAGCTTTGTTATGGTTTCTCTTCAGTCCCTGAGATTTGATTCATATTCTCTCCATTCCGTGACTCATGCCGTCTCCTTCGACAGGCATGCTTAGCACCTGAACCAGAGGTCAGCACCTTTTTGTCAGCATGAGCTGCAACTTGTAACCCAGCTATTGCTGTGGGCCACAATACAGCAGTATTTATCTGCTTTTTGCTAAAGCTTTTGCAGTAGCACTCGACTCCCCACTAGGAGCTACCTGCCAGCCTTCGAACTTGCTGCAGCTACCTGGCCCCTCTTTCAGCAAGGGAAACACAGACAAAGCAGAGCACCAGGCCCTAAAGTGGAGATGGGTGGCATGGCACAGCTCTGTGCCACTGATCTAGCCTAGTACCAAATCAGATCTCTTTAAGGTCAGATTTGGCCCAGTGACTATAGCTTGCCAGCCCATGAGCTGTACTGTCTGGGAGTGTATAAGCATGCTTTCAAAGTCATGTACATTAAGGACACATGTATATAGATAAGCATCTAAAGGAGAGAGAAGTTACTTATTAGTAAATGGGAGATATTTTATTCTCACATATAACCTGCACGCTTTCCCTCAAAAACAGCTAGGGAAAATCAGGGTGTACATTATATGCAAGGAAAAGGGATCCCCGTGAGTCTGGAAATTTATCTGGCAGGGTGGGGAGAGAGGCGGTGCATGAGATAGTGGAGCAGTGGCAGCATTAATTGTTGCATGTCTGGGAGCCATAGCAATTAATACTTAATTAATACTCACCCTCTCCTTTCCTTTCCACCTGGCCACCATATTCCGGACTTGGCTGGACCCAGTGTGCCAGGTCTGACCCCTTTGCTTGCTCTGGAGCCATGTGCCAGGTCTGACCTGGTGCACAGAGCCTGGGCCCATGCGCTGGCTGTGGGGCCATGTGCCAGGTCAGAGCCAGCACGTGGCTCTAGAGCCGGTGCATGGTCCTGGACTTGGTGTGCAGTCCCAGAACCAGCATGTGGAATCGGATCTGGCACGTGGCTCCTGAGCCAAGGCAGCCCAGCACCCAGTGTGCAGTCCTGGACTCAGTGTGTTGGGTCAGACCCAACATGCGACCCTGGAGCCACTGCAGTCCTGGACTCGGCATACTGGGCTGGTCTGTTGGGGGCAGCAGGCTAAGCCCCCTCGCTGCTGCCTGTCCCCTTCAGAATCCAGGTGCATACTATATACATGAAACTGTGCTTGTTATGGGCCATAAAATATGGTATTTGAGATTTGTCACTATGAGCATCTGCATTTCACTCTTTTCCTCAAATGTAAATACTTAATGCAACTTGTAGTTTGGAGGAGCCGAGGAGTAGGAAAAACCTATTGCCAGTTGCTGCTTGTGGCCCAAAGCTTAGAGGGGTGGGGCTAGGCCAGAAAGCTGATGCTTCAGTGTATAAGTTGCATGCACACAGGGGTGGGTCCAGGGAGGGGTGCAGTGGCACAGTTGCACCCTCCCTTCCAGAGTGTAGCTCACATGCAGGTAGCTCCAGTTTCCCTGCAGTTACAGATGCCTGGGTCCTCTGCAGAGTCTGAGGCATGGCTGGAGCTTCAGGCTGGCAAGGAATACTTGAGGGAGCCAAGCCCAAAGCAGGTGAAGTTGGGAATCCATGTGCTGCTGCTGCTGTCCCTGGCTGACTGAGGATGGGTGTAGGGGCTAGAGCTGCAGGTGCCCTAAGGGGACCGTGAGGAGGAGTTGCATAGTGTGTTGGACTCGGTGGCAGTGGGCAGTTCCCTGCTTCCTGTACCCTACCCTTGGATTTCCCTTGCTGGCCTGAGGTCTCTGTGACAGGGGGAATGGGAAAGGAGTGGGGGTACTTCTGAGCATTGGAGGGGAAGGGGTGCCAAGGGTGGGGGAGTCATACTTCCTTTGGGGATTCAGAATGGCCCTTGGCAGCTGCTGTCGTGGCATCATGGTCTACCTGTGAGGTTGAGGGATCGCTGAAGTCACCCTTCCAGTGCCAGTTGTAGCTTCTGCTCCCCACTTTTGGAATCCTAGGTCTGCCTGTTCATGCACACAGGCTTCCATAAGTCTGATACAAGGCTGGATAGAAGTGCTTCACATGATAAACCTTAAGTAGAAGCTTCAGAGTACTGGCATATCTGAGACGGAGTCATTCAAAGAACAGATCGCTATGTGGAAGAATAGAATCCTAACCTCTAACTTCCTATGGATACTCCTGACTTCCAGGTGCTCTACAACAGGATATTTGGAATTCCAGTGTGTTCCTTTTCAGCATCCCTGTATTTATGTTCATAGCCCAGAGGATGGTGACATTACAATATTACAAACCTGCTGCTACTGCAGGCCACCCACTTCTTACCCTGCTGTGCACTGCCAACACCTTGGGCATTTCGTCTCAGTATCCCCGACCCCTTGTCAGCCTTATAGCTCCCCCCACCTTTTAAGAGATACTATGGCTGTGTAGGGAGGTGTCAGCAGTCCAGCGATTTAACACAGCAGCTTCCAGGTGTTCCAGGCTTTCTGGTACTGCCTCCCACTACTATGACCCCAGCTGACTTCCTGCCCCCGGGGCAGGGGGCTGGACTCAGTGATCTTCCGAGGTCCCTTCCAGCCCTAAAGTGTATGAAATCTACCCCCCCCCCCCCCCCCGCAGAAAAAGGCAGCAGCTTCAGTTTGGGGGGCTGTACTAACTCCTGGCTCCCGGATGTGCCCCACCCTCCACTGTGGAGGAGACTAAGGCTGATGAGGAGACTAGAGTTATTTTCCCTACCCTTCCCACAAGCCAGTGGCTGCCCCACCAGCTTTGCAGGCCAGATCCAGCTTCGTGGGCTTTAGGTTGCTGAGTATTGGTGTGTTGCAGTCTGATCTAGCTAAACAACTTCTGTTCTTCTGAGGATGTCATGAAATCTTCATGATAAAGATAAAAGCCTGCCTCTTGTCCTTGAACAAGATGGACAGGCACCTCAATGCAATTTGAATACTCTTAGTTTCATTAAAATTAGTAGTGACTGTAAAGAAAGAGGAAAAACTGTTCAGTTTAAGATTGTCATGAATACCACTTGCCCGTAGTACATTGCTTCAACCACACACACAGTATAAATAATAAATCTTACTTTCAATACGTGCCCAAACTGATTCCTATCCCTGGGGGTTCTGGAGCATGAAAATGGTTTTCTGCTTTGTGTCATTTGCTAGGGTGTTGAAGGTAGACGAGGACTGCTTTCCATCATTGATGTTCATATTTTAGCACACTGACGTTCAACCTTTTGGCCCTGTGAGCCAGATAAGGCATTGTTTCAGTCCATGGGCCATATCGGACCTTGTGTGCCGTGGTTGAATCCCGTGCACCAGGATTGGTCCCAGCACTGGCCTCTGTGTCTTACCTAGCACACTGGGCCACAGTTCTGCAGGGCTCCCCATGGATTCCACTGTTGCCAGCAGG
Source organism: Alligator sinensis (assembly GCF_000455745.1). NCBI lineage: Eukaryota > Metazoa > Chordata > Crocodylia > Alligatoridae > Alligator > Alligator sinensis. The sequence continues at coordinate 2,186,817 of NW_005842096.1, read as the reverse complement.
GCCTTCCCAGAGGTAGCTGCCTTTCCACCAGGAGAAGGCAGTGCAGGGGGGGAGCTGCGTGGCTGGGCCAGTGGCACCAGGGTTGGTGCCTGTGCTCTCAGGAGAGTCCTCCCGTGCTCTCAGCCCAGGGCAGGCCTTCCCTTCTCGTCCCTCCAGCTTGTGCCAGGGCCAGATTCACCTCGCTGCTGCCTGCATGAGTTATAGCTGCTGTGCTGCAGCCCAGGTGGGATGGGGCCTGGAGCCTTTTGCCCTCCTGCTGCCAACGGTGTAGCTGAGCCGGAGTCGCACTCCACTTCACACTGCTACTGTGGAACGTGGCACTGGTCCTCCCAGCCCCAGCCAGCAGCGTGGAGCAGTGAGCGGTGCCCCAGCTGCTGCCTTCGGTTCTGCATGAGGTGTGCTGTGTGTACCTCATGTTGGAGGCCATCCCTGCTGTATCCCCACAGATTACCATTCTGAGAGTCCAGGTGGGGTTGAGGGCAGCTGGGGCCCCCTCCAGCAAGGCTGGGGGAGGGGGCAGGGGGCTGCAGGTCAGGAGTGAGAGGCACTGGCAGGACAGGGGGAGTAGGGCTGTGGGGCTGCAGGTTGGGAATGAGGAGAACTAGCATGGCTTGTGGGGACAGGGGACTGTGGGTTGGGAGTGAGGGGCAAGGCACCGGTGTATCAGGGTTTGCTCAGTGCCACAAAGCAGCGGGAAGGACAGCTGCAGCTGGACCTGTGTTGTGGTGAGCAATGGTGGTGGGGGGAACTCTGACTTTCCATGATAAACCCAAAATCAAATGCCAGAATTTTAGGTATTTAGAATTTATTTTATTATAATGATTGAGGGCACTGATAGGCTTCCAAATTGCTTTAAAATGGTAAATATATCAATAAAACATTGTGATGGATGGATGGCTATAGTGGCATTCCATTTTAATAGTGAAAAGAGACAGATTTGGGGGGGTTTAATCAGAGAATTTTGGGGAATTTATCAGAGAATTTGCAGTTTGTAAACCGAGAAAATCAGAATCCCTGGTTATGAGCTATTTTAACATCGTAGCTTTTCATTTTTGTGTAAGAGTACTATGCATTTTTTTTTCCTTTTTTCAGGAGCTGCATAGTAGTTCTTGTGAGTCCTAATCCATCTCTTGCCACAAAGCTTTCAGAATTTCCATGGAGTGGTATAATATATGTACACTGTGACAATGGACATAAGGTAAGCAGCTTACTGAAAAATTCTGTGAAGTTTTTATAACTCTGTTATTGCTGTCCTTTTGCTTTGACACTCAACTTTTTTCCTATCCCCATGAAAACTTCTTTTATAAATACAAAATATAAATACATAAAACTTCTTTTATAAAACTTTTAGTAAAGTTAATATCAAAAACATTTTGAGATGAAAACTATTCAAGCTAGGTTTTATTTAAGGTTGGTTGCTGGTAGCTGTTTTTTGGGTATCCAGTGTTCTTCATTTTGTAGGATTTACCCATCTTTGTAGAAATGTGAGGACAATCCTTAAATTGACTGACTGAATTATTAACCGACATGCATATGTGAAAAACCTGTAATTACTTAAAGTATGAAAGATGTACAAGTATTTAATATGCTCAGGCAGTGTGGGGAAGCTCTGGGGATAGGGAGGGAGGTAGCGGCGGCATCTTTGCTGCTGCCAGAGGCAGCCGCGGCAGTGCTTGGAGAAGCCGCGGCAGCACTTGGGGGGCGGGGGGAGTCCCCAGGCACTGCAGGGGACTATGGGGCGGCTGTGGGGCCTGACGGGGAGCCCCATCAGTATTCGCAGATTCGCCATTTGCAGGGATCTCTGGAACATATCCCCAGCAAATGGCAGGGTTCTCCTGTATTTTGACACTGGTAGTCAAAAAATCAGTTGTTTGGCGATGAAAGCCCCTTTACTACCACAGCACTATCAGAAAATTCTCTGGGCTTGTCTTTCCTCAAACCTTATTTCTTTTATAGGAAATTTTTGTTTCCTTTATTTTTTTTAAAGCAAGAGTAAAGAGTATGATGGTCTGCTAGCTAACAATGAGCACTATAAACCAGATTAACCAGGTAATATTATAATTCTTATCAGCATTAGAGAGAGAATGGAAGGATAACACATCTGAAAAACTTTTCAGAGCATCGCTTTAGAGAATTTCATATCCTGGAATACATAAAAGACCTAACAATTTTAAGATAAAGCATAAATTTAAATAATTTTTTGTCATTATGATCTAGCTTATGACATGAGGGGTGTGATTCATTATGGCATACTTGTGACTGAAGTAATTAAGAAGTAACACTTTGAATAATGTATAATATAATGTTGTTCTTTCTCCCAAAAAAATCATGTAAAAGTTTGTTAAAGTGCTCATTAGAGAAGAGATTGCACAGGATGCATCTGCGGGCTTGGCTTCTAAAACATCAGCTCCGCCATCTAGATCTCCTAGAATTCAAATGGCAAAACCACTTCCAAAGCCACCTTCAACAAAAGTTCAGATAAAGAACAGGACAATAGTTTTCCCTGAAACAGGAACTGGTGAAAGCTCAGGTAACATCACTTTCTCACAGTTTTCACTTGCCCTAGTGTCAGACGTTATATAAAACTTAATTTTGATCTCAAGAATGCAGATAACTTGGATTCATCATTTTTATTCCTTCTGGGGGATAAGAGACTAAGGGACTGGCCATGACATGTTTGAATGAAATAGTAATAAGCTGTGGCCTAACTTCTTATTTATCCAAATCTTTTTATAAAAAATACAACCCTACACCTTTTTCATAGATTCTGTACAAGCACCATAAAGTTTAGGTGTTGTCGTGTAAGTGGACATTGATAATAATGCAGATCCTTGAATTCTCAGACTTTAATTCTATTAATTGCAAGAGTGCGAAGAATTACAAAGTTACTACATGAAATTGTCTTAGCACTATGTAACTACCAACCTTTTACCCTAACATAAGGAACTATACAGGGGGGCAGGGGAACGGACCCTAAAGTGCTGCATTGGGTTTAGATTTTTGTTGTTAGAGTTGCTTTAATAAATTTTGTCTCGTATGTTGCTTCTGAGGATAAATTAGCTGTTAGTCTGAGGCCGATTATTCTCTTCCCATGCTTCTACTGTGAAAGTCTGTCTACTTTATAATATTATGAGCAGCCTACCTACTTAAATACTGTCTAGGCAGATGTGACTTTTTTTTTAAGATGTCTTTTAATAGTGAGTTTCCTTCTGTAGAAGGATCACATTATTTCAAGGTGCGAGATGCCATCAAGGATCTGTTACTTGGAGTTTCAGCTTCTGCAAAGTGCTATCATGTGGTTACTTTGACCATCTCCACATTAGATAGTGTTATCTTTAAAGTTTCATTCTTGCCTCCAACAGTTTCACCTTATTTGGAGTTAAGTCTGTTGGAACCTGCAGGCTCAACTTGACTACCAGTATTCCAGTGCAGAGCCAGTGTCCTAATTTGAACAATCAAATTTATTGGGGAGGAGCCAGAAATGTTGAATTATTCTACTTTTTTGTATCATCTTACCTAATACTTTGCAGACGCATTTTCCCAGGTCCAGATAAACTATGGCAGGAGTGTCAAACTTGTATGACCCCACAGGTGGGATGAGGGTCACTGGGCTGGTCTGTGAGTTGGATTGGGCTGCACTGGAGCCAGTGCATAGGGCTGGTCCAACAGCGCATTGCACATAGCACGCTTCTGAGACCTGGTGCAGCAGGTGTTGCATGCAGCACAGAGGATCCAGGGCATGGGTTTTATGCAGCAGGCTGCTAGCCTGGCACTGTACACTGGTTGCAGAGTCGATCTGGATTGTACCCCAAGCTGCCCATGCATGCTGGAGCCAGCACATAGGGCCAGTTCAAGGAGTTCAAGGCCAGTATGTAGAGTATGCCCTGTGTTAACCCCTTGTGGTGCATGCAGAGTAAGCCCTGGAGCACAACTGACATACGCTTTACTTAGCATGTGGGGCTGGACTGGCCATATGTAGCACAGGAGGTCAGTTTGGGGCCCGTGCTGCATGCGGTGCCCAACCAACCAGCCCTGTGTACTGGCTTCAGCTTGGCCTGATCAGGAGCAATCCCAAAACCAGCACTCAGGGCTGGTCTGGTGCGGGTGCCACACTTACTGCATGCAGTGCCCAGGGTGCCAGGTTCAGCCTGCATACTGGACTAGCTTCATGCCACGTAGACTAACCCTGTGTGCCACAAGGTCCGTGGGCTAAATCATAGGGCTCCGCAGGCTGTTTATTTGACATACCCTGCAGTAAGGAGTATGGACTGTTTTACTTAGAGGTAGACAAGGTACCACTCTGCACTTCACCACAGTGTTCTAGATCTATAGTGACTATTCTAGTTCAAACTATTCATATATATAGAAGCAACCTGTAGGCAGTCAAGGTTATTTGGGTGAATCTGATATCTTTTATCAGACCAGCTAAATAGTTGGAGAACAATTTTTAAGCAAGCTTTTGGGTTCAAAAACCCTTCGTCAGGCTAAGGAAGTTTCAGCAGTCGATGTGTGCTCTTTCTGAATGGAATGAAAAGTAAAAAAGCCAGAGGCTGTGCTGGTATGCATACAAAACAGGCAGTCAGTGAAAATGTAGATTGAGGAGTCAATGGGTAAGAGTCTGGCTGGGGGGGCGGGCGGGGGGGGCGTGGTGGAGGGAAGGGGGGTGAATAGTGGAGAAGTCCCTGGGAAGTCAGCTGTCAGGCAGGTTATAACATGTCATAAATCCAATGTCTATATTTAGTCCATGATTTTTAGTATCCAGGAGGTTGATGAAGTGGAGTTCATAGGCTTGCCTCTGAGATGTGCTTTGTAAGTTTCCTTTTAAGATCAGGACTGAGAGACTGGAGAGAGAGTCGTTTTCTTATGAGAAATGTGCCCCCATAGGGAACTGGGTATTCCTGTCTGATAGATTTCCGGTGTGCGTTCATTCTGGTGCGCAGTTGTTGTTTGGTCTCACCTACATATTTTCCACCTGGGCGTTTGGTACATTGGATGAGATATATTACATTTCTGGAGGTGCAGCTGTAAGATCCAGGAATGCTGATGGCTCCGTTGTGGGGTGTAGTGATTGTGGGGGTGGTAGAGATGTGTTGGCAGGTTTTGCATTTCTTGTCAACCTACAGCCCTGAAGCAGCCTGTAGGTATTCCAGGTCTTTATCTAAGCAGCTTGATGCTTGCGGATTTGTTGTCTTGCCAGTGACTTGCAGTGGGGTAGATAGCTCCAGATGGTATGCCTTTTACCCTTTTAGTTTCAGTTGCCAAACTTCAGGGATTTTAAGGATTATTTAAATTTGTGGTTTAGATTCCACTCCTTTTTGTAGATATGTCCTGCCATGTAATCTTTCACTAGGTGGAAAGCTTTATGAGACTTTTTATATCCAAATTCTAGCTGACATGCTACAGTTCTGCAGAAACCAAGAACTTCATAATTGAGGTTAAAAAGTCTAAAGCAAAATCAAGCAAAACCTATTCCTTGATGGCAAAATCATTAAAGCTGTTCATGGGTTGTTTGTGCTTTCTTTATCTCCATCACTTGTTTTAGTCTTCAGACATTATTTGAAGGTACAGTCAATTAGAATAACTAATTGCCAACTTATATAAAATGAAATTGTTTCGTTAATGAAACGTACTAAATATTTGCATATACAGTGTATATGAAACCTTTTTTCAGTTTTTTACTTTAGTAATTTCCTTTAGTTGTGTGGTGCAGGTGAGAGCAGTGACACCAAATAAGTTGTCAGTAAACCCTGCATTTGGAAAGCTGAACCCAGAGCTATAAAATACCTGCTCTAAATTTATCTATTTGTGTTTACTCACCTGAGATTCTTTTGTAGAAAACTACCTAGAAATTGAAAATAACGGGGATGAAGATGTGAAATGGTGTTTGTCATCCTTTGCACCACCATACGTTAAGGTGAGTTAACACTTCCTGAAACTAAAGTGCACATTCTATAAAAGTTCACTGAGTCTTTTTAAAGAAAACCCTCCCTGTATGGGTGCATTTACTTAATAATCTGCTTCACTCTGAGAAATGTTTTACTAAAAAATGTTTATATTTTGCTTTTCTAATTTTAATCCCAAACTGTATGGTTACTGGACCATAAGTTATTAGGCTGTAGAGAGCTAGCTGGTCACACACTGATATGCCTAGCTTCTAGCATCTAGAATACGTTTGTGTATGAGCTTTACATTTCTACCAGGAAAATCAGTGTTTCCAGTAGAAACCCCAAGTGTACATGTGTTCCCACGGTTTCTCCCAGAACAGAAATAGTGGTTTTGGGAGAAAAATAACCAATGTGGTAGAAGTCAATCCTGGGAGAGTTTCTCTTTGGAGAACAAACACCTGTACACTTTCTCATTGCTTGACTTCTCCTGGGAACCAGGAAAATTTCCACCACTAGAAATTAATGCCTGTGTGTGGCCTATATTAAGTAGTCAAATGTGCAAGGAATATGTCTATGCTGCAGTCATGTAAACAAGGTAAATGAATTTATGCTAAACTATATCCTGAAATGTGCAGATTATTACTAATACCCAAGATAGGTAGTTTAAAGGTAAATTGGTTATCTACACTATTTTAGTCACTTCTGTGACTTGTAGACAACCAAATTTCCTAACATTTTTTTGTAGTCCACTTGCTGTAGTTGTTTGATTACTAACAGAAGGCTAGGTGAAGCATTGGTATGGAGAAAAGATGGCTCTCAAACTGTGAACGTAATACTGTGGATAACATACTGGTATTATTGTAAATTGTTAGATTAACAGTTTCAGTTTTTAATCCATGTTTTACTTTTAGGAGTTGATGTATTAATCTAGTTTGTGCAAAGAAAAATCAACCCTAAATGAGGGGTCAGAAGTGTTTTTGGGCAGAGTGCCAAAAACACCCACAACCTTGACTTTTAAGATGTTGACATGCTGGGGCGGATGGTTGGGGGAACCACAAGGGGCTCAATCCTTGTTGTAGCAGTGCAGCCCTGGCCCCTTTCCCACGGTCTGTCCTTAGGCACGCATGCCAAGCAAAATGCTTTTGTACCATGCTCTGGCACCCATGCAGGGGTTGCATGCCCCTGCCTAAATCCTTTTGCTTGTTTTAGTAGGTTTTGATGAATCAATTGTAACAAATTACTTCACTTGTAGGGTGTGGATAAAAGTGAAGATGTTTACAGAGCTACCTACTCCGCTTTCAGATGTTCCCGTGTATTTGGTACAATTGAGGGTCATGAAAAAGAGAAGGTAAGCTTCCATGTGTTATGACTTAAAGCAGATCGGTGCTGTAATAGTTTATCTGAAATGCATGGACTATGTGCATTAGTTTTTGTCCTTTAAAGCATTTATTTCCTTTACGTTCCTATGAAGTTAGTATCAGTGGGTCCATAGACAGTTCTTTCTGCTTGCCAGCAGAGGGTTTCATAAGCATGAAGAAAAACGTATCCCAAAATATTGCATGTATTTCTGGAACGTTTTGAGCTCTAGACCTTGTCTAACTGTTCACACTTACATCATTCTTATATCGTATTCAACAATTATAGCTTATTGTGAAGTTTTGTGATAATACACGCAAGGTAGTGTTGTGTTATGCATAAAGTATTTATTTGATCTGTAGGAGACAATCCTTTCAGCTAACGTCTTAGATACTATGTTATATTCAGAGCTTGCACCACTTTAACTCAAGGTGTCAATTTAAACAGATTGAGAGAGACTGGATTCATTTGTTTCACTTAAAAACCAACAGGCTATTTTGGTTTCACTTCATAGATTTCTGCTATGGTTTAATAAAATTGCTTTAAAATGATGTTTAAGTTGAACCAGTTTGACTTTGATTTTGTCACACAAAAGCACTGGTTCCAAATTGCAAATATGGATGCTTATTTGGATCTCAGTGACTCATTTTTTGGTTTTAGCATGTACCTGTTTTAAGCTGCTTAAGTTAATGTTGAAGCAAACCATGATCTTGCACCAGGTCAATCAAATTAGCTGTGTATGTTTAAAGTAAAAGTTTGCAACTTTATGTAGGGACAAGTACTTCTCTCATGTAGAGGAGGCTCGAGATTCTTCAAATAAAATGGGCTTTCAGCCAGTGAAGTGGAATTCAGTTATTACTCTCCTCTAGTGAACACAGTAGTTTATAAGGAAGTATAAGACCTGTTTATTTTTACATAGGTATTTAGCAACCAAAGCTAGGCTGAGAGATTATTTTAGGAGTCTCTGATGTTCTACTTCCCTTTTAAGTAATTTATTCTCTTGTCATTCTCCTGTTCTATAAATTTATTCTGTTCTCTTGTAAGCTGCCCTGAGCCTTTTTTGAGATGAATAATGGAAATAAATTAATAAATAAAATAAATAGGTGGGTTTTCTTGCTATTTTAACAGACTTTTAAATTAGTAAAAAAGAAAGAAAGAAAGTAGATGAGGCTGTATATCTGAATTATTTCTTTTCAGTAAACTCTTTTTACGTTGGTAGGTTATCATCATCTTTTTACCTAGAGATAAAGGAAACTATACCCAGTTTTGGGACCTAGAGTGTCATCCACTTACAGAACCTCACATGAAACATAAACAAAAATTTCAACTGTCTGGAGTGGTAAGTACTGAACACTGTAAATTCGTGTTTATAAATTCACTGTTTGTCCACGCTATTTATCCAAGTTGGAGTAAAAAGAATCGTGTTGCAATACTGTGTGAGATGTTATTTGTTAAAAAATGTTGTGAATAAGTCTGCTTAAGTCTTTGAAAATCGAAATGGAAACTAGGGGCTTTTTATTTTAAAACGTACTTTGTTTTTTTTTATGGTAAGGAAAATGAGCAGTTTGAAGGCCTAGCTCATGAATGCTTAATTTGCACTTACTTTTTGAAAGAGAATGTTTTAAATGTTTTTATTGAACTTTTGACTTGCCACTTCTAGCGACTGCTGATGTAGTGTATGAGTTGCCTTTCTAATGGGGCTTTAAATCCGTGGACCTATAAATAATTGCTCACAAATAGAAAAATGAAAATGAGTGAGGTAATTTGTAATAAATCAGTTTGTATGTTAATACACAATTAATACAGTATAACCTCATAAATATGGCATGCTTGGGACTGAGCACCTGCTGGAAATTTGAAAATTCTAGATCTTTGAAACCGGAGCAGCAGCCAGTTATGGAGTGGGCTGCGGGGGAGAAGGGGTAGTG
>NW_005842096.1:2145568-2177638 GCF_000455745.1 Alligator sinensis | reverse complement strand
GGATAGCAGCAGCCAGTCCTGGAGCAGTGGCCATGTGCAGAGCGACAGTGTGGGGTGGTGGACGGTGGCGCCTGTTTGCAAGCTTTCCCCTCTGCTGCCCCACAGCTGGCCACCGGTACTCCCTGATGTGCTGGATTTTTGAGAATTCCAGATTTTTGATATCCGGATTTATGAGGTTATACTGTATCAATATTTAAGGAATCCAGAGTTGGGGAAATAGAACTAATGTTTCTGAATGTAACTTAATTCAGTCTTATGCACCTGGGTACTGAGGCTATGTATTATTATGATAATATATATATAAAAACTGAAGATAAGATAGATATGGATATATATGGGCTTAGTCCGTCTGTCTATGTGTTTGTCCGTAACATTCTTGGAGCACTCTGGTTAGATGTCTCAGCAGCCAATCGCAATGCTTACTGAAATAACCAGAGTGCTCTGTGCACAGACACAGAGCCAGCTGGCTGTGGGCTGGGGGATGCCACATGCAAGCCCCACCCCCCCGCTCCTGGGAGGGGATGGTGGCACTCTGTCCCTGCCTGCCCCCCTCCCCCTGTCATGCTTGATGGGAAATTTGCTAGTCTTTTAAATAAAGATAAAGAACATGTTTAGATCACTTGACTGCTTGAAACTTGTGGAAATTAACAGAAACCAAACTATGTTACTAGATCTTGGAGCAGTTAAGCCAGGGATGGGCAGTTATTTGGGCTGGAGGACCACTTAGGGAGTTTTAGTGAACTGTTGTGGACTGGGTCAGCACCCTGGCTGTGCCGGGGTAACCCTCCTCACCCTGTTCACAACAGCTCACCAAAACTCCTTAAGTGGCCCTCCAGCCCGGGCTATGGCATGAGCAGCTGGTCCCACACCCCTGGGTGCATAGCGGGGCTGGGGTGGGGTCCCCCTGCCCCCCGAGAGTGTGTGCAGTGGCAGGGTGCCACCCCCGCCTGAGCCCACAGAAGGGGGGAATGGGGACAGGGGGCTGCAAACCCAAGTCTATAGCCCTGTCGGCTGGGGGAGCAGGGGCTGTGGGTGGGGGACAAGGGGCACCAGCAAGGCTGTGGGAGGGGCAAGGGGGGGAGCAAGAGGCACGAGCCGGGTTGGGGGAGTCCTCTAATTCTAATCATGCATTTTGAAGTTTTTATTGGAGAATTTGCTTTTTTTTTTTTTATTGGAGAATTTTCCTTTTTATCGGGGAAAACTAGGATCTCTGCTCATCAGTTCAATTTACGCAGTTTAGACTAACCTGTGAAGACTGAACTGATTCAGCCTCAGGCTTTTTGACAGTCTGTTCCTTGCCCCAGAGGGCAGCCTGCTGTTTAAACTGCCTAAACAGATCCATTACTACCACTCTGGGAATAGTTTTACTGCTTTGAAGTTATCAAGAGACATGTGATCGTTCAGAGGTGTAACAGTGCAGCTCTGCTCTTGTGGCAGCTGTATAGTGCCCAGGGCAACACTGACACTTGCCATGCTGATTGTTGTGGCACCACTGGCCCTGCATAATAACTGCTTTTGCGTAAAGATGATGCCTGGGGCTGCTCCCATAGTTGCTCCTCCTCACACTACTGCACTCACTACATCCGCAGAGGTCATGTACCATTTCAGAGTCTATTAATAAGAAAACCCTTCTAGAATATTTAATTGTGACACATTCTAAATTAATACCTTTCAACAAAGGGGAGAGGGGCTAAAATATTAAGCTATACTTTGTTATATGTATAAATATTAAGTTATTTTTCAGGGGAGTTGGATATTAACTAAAGGCTATTTTTTATGAACAGGGAGCCAAAACTGAAAATAAAGCTCTGAATGCAAAAATTTCCACAGATACCCTAATAAAAACTGAAATTTCAGTTTCCTCCAGAAGAAGAGCTGTTTCTGAAGCTTCTGCCTTCAAAACAGGGTATGTATAATTTTCTTAAAAAGAGAGCAAATGGGAGAACAGTGTTGCAGACCTCTTACGATGAGCCATGTGCTACACATAAGCAGTTGTACTATATTTTCTTGTTCACATTAATCAAGTGCTAAGTTGTCTGATCACTGTTTGCTGCTGTGGAATGTAGACAGTCAGCTTGCACATCATTCCTTCAAGTTTTTTCCTTCGAAAAAAAATAAAGGGGGTTTTCCCTCTTATCATTCTTCAGTGTTTAAAGATGGAAATAGTTGACAAAGGACATTGAATATGTATTGTCTTGTTTAGAGAAGCAAACTGATGCCTGTTTAAACATAAGTTCACTTCCTGAAAGAAGTGTATGGGTCTTCAGTAAAGTGTATGAGCACAAACACCCAAGATGTGAAAATGTGTACATGACCAACTTCTTTTTCTTTTGGTCACTGCAGTCCTTTCAGTTGAAACTGACAAAGCTCAACTAAGACCTTTTGATTCATATTTTTCAGGCTACTGTGCTGTTTCAGCTCAACAAAAAATGAGTGTCCACAAGTTTAGTGCTGTTTGCCATTCTAAAAAAAAATGGAAAGATTCACCACAAAAATGACATCCCTAACCAAAAAAGTTGCTGTTTGAAACAGGAACCTTGGTTATACCTGACCTTTTTTCTGTGATGCATTTGGTGTCTGCATAGGTCTCAGAGGTTCCCAGTATTGTATAGTGCTCCACCGGCCCTGCCATCCTTCAACAGGGTGGGAAGGAAAGGGGCTGGCTAGTTACCTGCTAGACCACCTAGCCAGTGAGCTGTAAGGAAGCCCTACAGGGACTCTGCTACCAGGTTTTTCTGGTCCTATGGGAGCACCAGCAGTGCTGTAGGAACAACTGCCACTGCTGCCAGAGCCCTGAGAAGTGTGTGGCATTCTAACAGGGATGGTAGTGATAGAGTAGGTGTCTCTGCTGTCTGATCAGCCCTCGGCACAATGAGTGATATGCAGGCAGCCCTTTCGCCTATTGTTAATAGTGGCAGCTGCTGACAGGACTGCAGCTATGGCAGGGGTTGATCAGGTGGCAGAGACTGCCTGTTCTGCCACTAGTGACTTGCTTGCGGCCCCTCTAGCTGTTGCCATAGTGCCCTGCTCACTGACAGGCTTTTCTAGGGGCAGGAGGAGCTGAGGAGCAGCTCTCTTTGCCCTTGGCTAGAGAGTGGGCCTTTCATGACTTTGTTACACCACAGTTGTGGAGCTGTGCGCCCCATAGTGATCCATTTTTGTAGCTCTACAAAAATGTGTCAAGGGCCTAATATGTGCCCAAAGACCTTCATTCGTGGAAAGGCCCTTATTAGCTACATTACTAGTGTAGCTTTTAAAACTGACAATATCTTGCAGCTGTTACCTTATGGAAAAAGTACTTTGAGCTCTTAATGTTGATGATCTCAAAGCATACGATCAGTGTATCCAGGCCATCTACTGTAAATAAGGAACATAATGATTTAAATCATTTTTTAAAAAAGCAGGCAGAATGAGGTAATTCGAGGTGTGTATGCCCCAGAAGACCTCTATACATTTCTTCCAACCAGAGTTGGGGAATCATCCACGTTAAAAGTCAACTTACGAAATAATTCTTTTATAACGCATATGGTAAGTTTGACACTTCTTTCTTTATGCAAGTCACAAAGCATTTTAAGTTGCTTTTAAATGCACTGTCTACTCACTTGCTTCTCTTATGATATCATGCATTTACCAAGTAACCCAAGATTACTTTGAATTTAAGACCTGAGCCAAGGCTGGAGCTGCTGCCAGTATAAGCGCACCTGCCTGGCCAGAGACGCTATATACTCAGTGCCCAGGGCTGGAGCTGCGGCTGAAGGTAACTGGCAGGAAGGACGGGGCAGAGGCTGTGAGGGGGACTGCAGCTGCAGTTACAACCCCAAGTTTTGGGTTGGCACCAGAGCCACAGCCACTTGTCCTTCTGCCTTTTACTCCAGTCCAAGATGGGGGCGCTTTTTCCCCCCACATTGAATGGATGGGAAAGCCTTGTCTTCGATTTGAGTAAATATGGTATTCAGGAATTTAGCATCTTAAGAATTTTATTTCAAGAGGGTCATATTGATGCAATCTCTGTTAGAACTGTTAGTTAGACTTCATAGCTAAGATGTTTGTATTCAAAGAACGCTTACTTTGCTATGTCTCTTACAGTGCTTTCCAGTTTTTCTTTTGCCTGATTTTTCCTTTTTGGGTAGCATATCTAAATGATCACCTTTCATCTTCTAATAGATTCAGGTTGTTAATATCATGCTCTCTAGTTTGTTGTTTTGAGTTTTTTTTTCTTAAATATAATTCAGTTGTACTATGTGTAGTATGTGTTTTTTTTTTTCTTAATTGAGCTGTGTATAAAGCTGTGGCTCTAGTCTTAAACCTTGGTTCTCTCTCATTCTACCCAAATCTGTATTTTGAAACTGTGATTTAGAGCTCAATTCAAAACATATGTAATAGTACCTGCATGTGTTTTTCTTTTTAATGATTCATATTAAATTGCAGCTGAAGTTTGAGAGTCCCAGAGAGCCTTTCTACATTAAGCACTCAAAATATTCTTTGAGGTGAGTTGTGTATGCTAAAGCTTTTAGCATATAAAGTTTGTTTTAAGTTTAAGTTTATTTTAATAAATAAGTTGATTTTAAATCCTAAGGTATACAGTAAGGTAAAGTTCTGTATAGTGTAAACCTGTCATGATAAAGTTTAGACTGAATTTTATTGAGGGTAGAAGTGTCAACACATTTGCCTTCCAATGAAGATGTCTGTTTTTGCAGCAGTCTTTCACAATTCTTTCAAAAGAAGTCTCAAAGTCCATCAAATTACTTAGTTTGCTTATTTCTTCCCTGCATTTTGTTTCAAATAATACTGCTGCATTAAATAAAACTTAATGCTATATTTAACTGTTTCGTATACTGTGTATTTAATTCTTGTCATTTAATTCTTTCCCACTTTGATTTCTACATAATGGACCAAGTAGATTGCCTTTATGATCCTTCTGATTTGATGACCCTGTATTGACATTTAAGATACTGTACTTCTTTGTATACAGCGCCTCCAGATAAGACACAGAGCTTGTTTTGGAAAGCCAGAATGTGTTTTCCCAGGTTTTTATCTCCTGTAGCACTAACTTGCTCTGGGCCAAACCCTTTGCCCTCATAGAGCTGGGCAGTCTCCCATCATCAGCTATGGACTATTCAGTGTCCAGCAGAAACCTCATTTCTAATAGTATAAAAGCCTACGCCTGCCTGCCTGCCTGCCTGCCTGTCTGTAACACTTTATTCACGCTCTGATTGGCTGACAGAAACAGCCAATCAGAGTGCTTCAGGCACGGGGGAGCACTGCCATTATTCCAAAGCTACGCCGAGGACTTAACAGAGGGTGGGGGACCGAGGCCAGCAGCTCTGCAAGTGGCCCCGAGGACCGGACAGGGGGTGGGGGAGTGGAGCTGGGGCTGGTGCCCCACCGCACCCCCTGCAAGAGACAGAACAGCGGCAGCATGGGACGTTAGGTGGCGGCACTACGTGCCAGCCCCCTCCCCCCTCCTAACCCCGGTCATTCTTGACAGGCAATTGGCTAGTACTGGTAGAACCATGTATTTGCTATTTCATTGTTCCTTGAATATGTGGTATATAGTACTGCTAAGTTTCAATTTGTGATTTTAATAATTAAGACTTTATATATCACACCTCTTTAGTTCAGTTGGAATTACTCCTCTTTTCAAGATCGTTGTATTGCTTATAACTAGCTTTGATATGGATGTTTGTTCCTGTAGAAGCCCTTCACAGAGTCTGTCAGATTCCTTTAATTAACAAGTTCTCCTTCAGTGACAAATTGTACATACATTTGCAAAAAACCTTCTGAAGTAAAAGCAGGCAATATTACTACTTTCAGTAGGGCTTATGTTTAATGTTCTACCAAAAGCTGGGAATGAGCTTCTTTAGTTAAGATAGAAATGGCTGTTAACAAACTCTGTTGGGACAGCAGCAATTTCATATTTCTATCACCTTGAAGACCAAACCATGTAATCAGAACTAAAAAAGAAAAGACAGGGGGGAGATGTCATGAAGTTTACATTACTTGTTGAGATCTTCATAAAAAGTATAGTCAAAATGCGGAAATTAAATACCCAGTAGAATTTAGTCAGCAAGATTACTAATGCTGTAAACGCACTTTGCCTTTTCACAGATCCCTGCATTATATTAACCTGCCAGTCCAGTTCAAGCCGAAGTCAGCAGGCAGATTTGAAGCTCTGTTGGTTGTGCATACAGACAAATGTAGCATTCTTGGTATTCGACTATGTGGTGAAGCTCTTGAGAGAGCTGGAGAATAGTCAAACTAATGATTGAACTAAATTATTGACATTTTGATAACACGTTCTCTTAACTCCCTGTTCTTTTGTACCTACAATGCTGCTTTCATGTACAATCATTTGTAAGATAAATCATGGTGCTTGTTTTACAGATGGATTTTTTTACTTTCATATTAAATTAAGAGATGACGTTTTCTATAGGAAAACCATCATGTCCTAACTTATGTTACTGCACTTTGTTGTCACAAAGAGATATGTATTTTATTTTTGCATTGCTAAAAATGGATGTATTTTTTTTAAACTGAGTAATTTCAGAAATAAAGTTGACATATTAAAAGTGCGTTCATTTTGTTTTTGTGAACAATATATTTTCAGTATATAGGAAACATCCCTGTGGTGTCTACTAAACATATACCTATATGTCTAAAACTGCCTTTAAAGAAACCTAGCAACCAAAAACAGTCTCTTCAAAGGATGTTGTTACTGGACATGTTAGTGCCCGCATAATATACTTTGGCGTTACAAACCAATATAATTTACACTGGGATCTGGAGCAGACAGACAGCCAGTCTTTCCATGGTAACTATCACAATACATTACTGTACCTTATCATAGGGTGTCAGGGCAGCAGGTGACAGTTAGTCCTGAGCCTTGAATGATGCAAACCCCCATACTTCATAGATTCATAGAAGTTAAAGTAACTTCGATAACTGTGAACAGTCACCTACACTGGTACTACTTTTCCCAGTGTGTTTTTAGTCCTGTTTTTCCCCTGGGATAACTGTAGATCAGATTCTGTTAAGTACTGTGCTACATTCTAATGAATTGTTACGTTCATATTGTTCCCTCTCTTTTTTTACAGTGAAGTTAACATGTATTATGTTCAAGCTTTTAAACATGGAACATTAGAAATTGAAGAAGACTCTGTTTCAACCTCCTTGTTGTAAAGACAGGTATTCACCAATAGCTGAGAAATAGAAATATGCAACATATCCTTTAGTTCCCTCCCCTCCCCCTCCCCCATCTTGTTTTTGTTTCTCTCTTCTTGGCTGCACCATATGGCACTACCACTTTGGAGGTCATTTTTCCATAGTGAGTGTTCTTGAAAACTTTCTACCACTTAGATACAAAAGGTATCGTTACTTTCTTTGATGCCAACACCAGAGCTGTGGGGGTTTCATAACTGCTCCTGCTATAGTGGAGTTATCCCTGCCTCAGACGGTACCATTTAAAACTTGTACTGTCCTGGTGAATCTTATCCTGCAAAGGTGCAACCTATGTATGCCCTTCTTAAATGAAGGACCAAGACGGACTAAAGAGGAAGCTTCCTATGTTCTTCTAATATAAATCTTATGGGGCCCAGCATTGGAACTAGAATTGCAAAGTTACCTTAGCATTGGAAGTTATCTGACCTTTCTGTATTTACTTTCCTCCCTTGGTATGGCTTTTCTGCAGGAGATATCCTGCCCTAGAGGAACATCCCTAGAGTAGCTAGATGACCTGCTTCCTCACTTTGCAAGTATGAATCTTCCTAGTCTGTGAGCCTA
This sequence comes from Alligator sinensis, assembly GCF_000455745.1. NCBI lineage: Eukaryota > Metazoa > Chordata > Crocodylia > Alligatoridae > Alligator > Alligator sinensis. Next base: position 2,169,859 of record NW_005842096.1, on the reverse strand, counting down.
TTTCTTTGTCATCAAGCAGGCTTGGAGTTTGTCTGGCCTACATCATTTCTAGGAAACTGAGATCTGCACTGAGGCACGAGTACCACTGGATCATTCCAAGGCTCTCCAACAGCATGATGTTTCATATGGTTCATAGGCAGTGCTAAGGGCCAAATGAGCCAATATTGCACCGCTCTTACCGCTTACTCCTTCCTGGAACCAACTGAAAAGGACACAACTGTAAGGAACAGGTATTCTGTCTCCATATTTGGCCGTAGTACTTTGGTGACAGCTGGTCATATGGTACTGTCATTTTTCCTGGCTTCCCATAGTGGTGTAGTTTGGTTTGGCTGTTTCCCATGAACCCTTCTTGCTAAGGGGCATGGATAGGTTTCTCAATTAAGAGACGGGCTTTGACACATCTCCTATGTCAAAACCCATGGCATTTCATGGACCTCTATTCCCCAGAAGTCCATCTTTGAATACCTGGATGATCCATCTAAAAATCCCAGAACCAAGCTGGCTCCATCCTCTTTTGGTGCTCTAGGTTCTGCTGTTCTGCTGGCATCCTTTGGCTTGTTAGCACTGTAAGTAAATATGGGTTTGGGTCCCGCGTTGTGTGCGTGTGTATGTGAATTTCTGGTGCTGCTGTCTCCTCTGGTAAGCATAAGAAATCTGGTCATCATGACAGCCAAATTTCAAGGTGCTATCCTTTGCCAAAGATAATGGCCTCAAGGATGACAACAGCCCCTTTCCAGCTGTTTCCCATGCACTCTTCTTGCTAGGGGACACAAGATGCCTGTGGAAAATAAATGACCCCAAAACTTCAGCAGCAGCTTGCTTGCCTACAGTCTTGACACTTAGTTTAACCTTTTCCCATAAAGACCTTGGACACTACTTTCAGTCATTCAATAATTGTTTGTATTTACTGTCCAAGAGCAGAAATGGTTCAGGATGCTTTGTGGGAGGTCTACCCCATCCCACATAGTTTAACTTTCCTGTGCACCGTTCTTGTTAGGAAACATGGATGCCTGTCCTAACTGCCTAAGGATTGTAAGGGGCCCCACAGTGCTTCCAAGAACTCCACTGTGCTTTACCTGCTGGACGTTCACCACCCCCAGCCATCTGAAGTGACACTTACCCATCAGTGACTATAATGGATCACACCAAGCTGATGTGGTGTCACATGGCATTGCACTTGCCTACTGACAAAAGCATGGGAAGAAGGTACCAGAGTATTTCTATTCACATGCTGCCCCTACTTGGTGGTTGGTGGTAGCCAAAGAAAATGTGAGGTAATGCAAGTCTGTCCTCAAGGAAAAAGAACCAAGGAGGCTGGACACCTTGGGGTATGATTCTTTGTTACCAAGCTTGCAGTTCAGAACTGGCGCCTACTGAGCTCTATCAACCTGCTATGGTTTGGAAATGTTTGAACAGATTGCAGTTTTGGCTAAGGATTAGATGGACCTTCTCCTTTATCTGATGTCAGAGGGACATTGGAGCCACATCCAGATGAGCGCGGCTATTTGTTTCCCCAAGGATGAGTAGCAGCGATGCACCTTGTAGCACTGCTGCTTGTCCCCAGGGAATGCCCATGCCACATGTACTGTGGCGCACGGCAGGTTACCACAGGTGGGGTGTGGGAGGCTGGGGCCAGCCACTGTGCTGGCCCCACCAGCCTTGGGGTCCTGGGGGAGCTGCAGCTGCGGTGTCCTGCAGCTGAGAGCTTGGCTAGTAGACAGAGTGTGGCTCTGGCCAGCTAGGCTCCTATTTTGGGTGGTCCCTGCTGCTGCCATGTGTGCTGCCTCGCTCTTCTTTTGGCATAGGTTTTTTTGATCCCTGGATCTCCCAGGGTCAACCCCCAACCCCACACTGCAAGGTAGCATCGTGGGCATGCCTGTGTGTGGTGTCTGGTGTTGCAGATGGGTCTGCGGCGCCACATACCGCACATCTGGATACAGTCTTGGAGGCCTAAATTATACAGACAGGGCTGGCCTCAGGGAAAATGGTGCCCTGAGCAAACTTGTATGTTGGCCCCCCACCTCCCCCAAGTCAGTGGCAGTGCTGCAGGCAGAGGCAAACAGGAAGGGGTGTGGTGTGCAGTCTGGCAGAGAGGTGGAATGGCATGGGTCGCTGGGGAGGTGCTGTGGCTGATGTGTGGAAGCAAGGCAGGTGGACTGAAGTAGGTACCACCCAGCCCAGCTCCCTCAGTAGCAGGAGGCGGCAGGGTGGGCTGTGCACCACTTCTCCTGCCTGGGGTGGGGATTGGCTGGAGTGAGGCAGGGTAGGAGGAGAGTGCTGCTGTGAGCGCGGGTTGCTTGTGTGTGTTTGGCACTCCCCTAACCATGGCACCATGGGCAATCATCCACTTCGCCCATCCCTAACACCAGCTCTTGCTACAGCCAACCTTAGACACTGCAGATATGGCTAGCTATTCAATGGTTACTGCAGTAATCATGAGAGGAGTACTCAAGTAATCAAAGCTCCTGATCTCCAGACTTACCGAAAGAGGTCCAAACAACAGTGGACAATCTTCCCTTTTTGGGGACCAGAATGCTTGGCTCATATTGAGGCTTTGTACTCCTATAAGGATTCCCAGGCAGCCTTGCATTTCTTATACATATGTTCCTCTACCTTTTTGGTGTAAACATCAATACCAGCCTTGCACATCACAGCACTACATCCTGCTGGTGCTCCCAGATTTCCATGGGCTCTTACTCGCTTGAATTTGTGGGTCATTGGATTTTATGGTGACAAAGACATTTCTCCCTCAGGAAGTAGCATATTTTGTCAGTCAGGAGGGGTCCCACCAGAACAAAAAAGGATATGCCTTTCCAGTCTCAATAGCAACATGACCGAACTTAGCATAATCGGGGAAAGTGGCATGAAATTTTTCTACACATGCACGAAAGCAATTTATCTATGTCAGTGGTGCATCTACTCTCTGATACCCTTGTCTGTGGTTCACCTACCAAGCTTCTAAATGTTCCAGCAGATGGACTTAACATTTTGAGTTTTCTCCATTACCATAAATGTGAAAATCAAAGGTTTCATTTCTCCCTCCTCCCCTAAGATGGTCTGCAGATGGGACTACCCAGAGAGGAATCTATTTGCCACCAAAGTTGACAAGAAAGCTGTATAGCAATGTTAATATTTAATGTGAACTACATAGTTGTACACCAAAACAGTCTGATTCCATGAAACGTCAAGGCACAATGTAAGTGAATTCAGTCTATATGACTACCAACCTGGTAAGCAAAAGGACTCTAGCCACAACAATATAGTATGTGCAGTAATTAGTCCAGCATATACTATACTATCCCTCCAATGTTTTTCACCCCTGACCTGAATAAAATGAAAACCTCCTTGTTTTGTCTGCACCGCATTTTCCATACAAATTTCCAGCATTGCTACCTATATGTGAGTATTAGTTCAGTCTATAAGTGAGTGTTTAAAGGTAAATACAGCACTGCTTGCCTCCAGGTAATGTATTTATGGTATCTGTATCTGAACTGTTTCAGCTACAGTGGTTAAAATACAAGTAAACTCTCAGAATACATAAATGTGTTCTTGGGCACAAGTCAGCTTTTCGTCTAGTAGAGGAAGTGCCCAACAGAGTGTTGTCTGAAACTTTAAGCTTGTGACTACACTCAGCTGCAATACTGAATTTTATGGGCAATTACAAATTATATAGTTCTACTTTTTTTAATGCAGGCTTGTAGTTGTGGCACGCTAACATGATTTGCTTGAATATGTTCTAATTTAAGTTTTCTTACCAGGGGAACAGGCAGCCGCAAACATTATAGCTGCATCAGTTGAGGTGATGATCCAAACTCCATTCCATGATGCGTGGCTTCATTAGGATACCTTTCAGAAGCCCCTTTTCCCGAAAATGATCATGAGCTATTTTGAGCAGTGCAGTCTTCAGGGATTCAGAAGGCATTGCTACAACCATATTTGTAAGACTTGTCAAAATAAGTCTTACATGCCTTCCTTGTTTTTGCAATGGCCAACCAATTACTTGGTGCGATTTTGATATTTCTGTGACTCCCCTTGCTAACGGCGCGTAAATCGATTTCTCATAGAGTGAACCCACTTTACAATGTAATGAATAGGGATGGGTTCCCATGGTGGTGAGGGAGGGAGTGAGGCTGGGACTGGGGAAGTGGTGCGGGGAGGAGTGCTGCTCTGGAGCTGCACAAGGCAGCAAAGCAGAGGGAACAGAGGTACTTGTCCCAGGGACAAGCACCAGGTACTTGTCCCAGCCCTGGTGCCAGCTGCCTGCAGCTGCTGGGCTGCACTGCTCCGCCTGTCCCCACTCACGTCTGCTTCTGGGCTGCACCGTGCCCTGGTGCAGGCAGCTAGTGTCAGCTGCTCCTGGGGCCATTGCACTTGGGGCTGGGGTGAGTGCTGTGCCCCACGCTGCCCGGGGCTCCAGTTGTCCGCACTCGCCCCAACCCGTGCTGGAGGAGCTGATACTAGCTACCTGCACCACGGCACAGCACAGCTCGAGCTGGGGTGAGCCCAGGCACGTGGGGACAGGTGGAACATGGTGCAGCCCAGAGGCTGCAGGGAGCTGGAGCGGGCTGCTCCTGGGACCACTGCAGCTGGGGCTGGGGTGAGTGGGGCCCTTTCCCCTCCCCCCACAGACTTACCTGCTTGGGCGGGGGGGGTTCTATGCTGATCACATGAGAACAAATTTACCTTGCATATAATGAGTTATGGGTCTAAATATGCTCATTGCATAAGAGCGAATTTGCATATAAAGAACCCACATAAATCGAGGGAAACCTGTATCATTTATATATCTGTTAGAGTTTACCTGGTCAACTTTTACTTTGAAACACAATTTTTCCATTATCCACTAGTGTTAGGTGGGTGAAGGACTCGGACCAAGAAGACTAACTCAGTGTTGTCAAGTGTACACACACTCACTCACTCACTCACTCACTCTCTGGTTTATTTCCACTTTCACTGGAAGAACCAGCTGGGTATCTTGGCCTAAGACTTGCTTAGAACATTCAGTGCAAATTGGGGTTGGTCTGTTACAGCTTTCCTGAGACTGGCTAACTTCTGCACTTCACAGGCGATACTGACCCCACTTAAGGAGCTTCTGTTCCATCTGCTAATTAGCCCAGATGTGTCTGCTGCTCTCTGAGGCCTGGGGAAGGGTACTGTGACGCTGGCAAGCTCTCACAGTACTTTCCTCAGGCCTTTGAGACCAAGCCTTTACAAGCATATAATTTAAGTTTGTAGGTTTTTCTTTTATGTAGTGGCTGAACGAGTTCTTGCCTGAAGTTTCTTGTGTTTTGTGTCTTTATATGTGTTCTGCATTATTATGTGTTGCTTTGTAACAAATGCTTTGGAACAATGCTTATATTGATGATTCAGGTTATCTGCTTTGTGGCATGGTTCTAGCATGGTATTGGTTGAAAGAGACAATTTGCTATCTAGGAATGGTGTATTCAGATGCAGCTCTCTTCACTACCTGTAAAATAAGTTACATCTGCCTAAACCTGGAAGTTGAGTGCCAGATGGAGCTGTGTACCATAGGAGTATAACAGGGCCAGGGAAGACCAAATGGTCCATCAAAGGCTACTTCTAAGTCAGATCTCCAAATGTGCATTTTCTACTTTATAAATTCAAAATTAAAATACTAATGGCCATTCTTTGTATTCATTCAACAATTGGTTCATTAGGTAGGTGTATATAAAAGGACTCTGCTTGTCAGTGCTCTTTGGCTTTAACTTTAAAAGGAAGAAAAATCCATAGGGTTTAGACTAGTCATGAAATGCCCCCACCCCTTTTTTTACCTTCCTTCCATGTTGGTTCTGCAGGCTAGCGGTAGGTAATACTCATCCTGCATAGAGCTGGTTTTCATTGTAAGTATTCTGTCACTAGTCAGAGCTGTCAGGTATGTCAGTCATGTAGTATTGTGGTGGTGTCAGAGACATAATCGGAGAGATTAGGTGGACACAAAGAGCAGTGAATGAGGTGGTAATTGCATTCAGGGGGGAAAAAAAGAGTTAAAGAAAGAAACTTTCCTTTCTCACAAGATCTGTTAAAGAGGTGACAGTGAATATATTAAAGCTGGAACAAGATAATTGTGGTAAGAAATCTTTGTGTGCTCTGCAAAAGGCAATGTGCTCACAATAAATATTCAAATGCTTATTTTGTGTTGTGAATACCAGATAACCAGCTACAGGGAAATTTGCAACCTCTTTCAGTGTGTTTAAATGCATTGTGAGAGCTGAGTTAGGAATGGTTATAAAACCTAAAAGGAAGACCAGTGCTAAACTGAATCACACACATGCCATCTTACAAAAGTTTCTTTGCAAGGTTTTTCTTCAAAATGGTTTCAAGTTGGGGCAGGGGGAGAAGTATTGAGAAGCAAAACTGACCAGATTCTGTCCATCACTTTCGCTGGATTTTTTTTTCTTCTCTGAACAGTTTCACTTTAGTCGGTGGAATTGTGGACAGAGCAAGAAGCTACTCTGAAAGGTATATGGATACCTTTAATCTTGCATAGCTGCTTACTTCACAAGAAGTCCCCTCAAAAATCAGCAGTGCTGCTGGTGGAGTGAGGTCAAACTAAAGATTCGAATCCAGCCCAAAATGAATAAGAGTGATAGAATTTGTCCCTGATGCATGTAAGCCTTTAATTGTGTTACATCATTTGCCACTGAAAAACAGTAATTAGCCAAATTCATTCTTGGTTTATTGCAGTTGGCTTCAAGGAGTTAGGGCAGAGATTAATTTTGCTCCATGCTTAATAGTGCTTGGAGCAAAGCAAATCAAGGACCCAGGCCTACAGTCTTCCAAAGCTGGTGAGAATTTTGCTGAGGAGAGGATACTTATTTGCACAAGGAACACAAGTTTAGACTTCAAAATGATGTAAACATATCTTGTTTTATACATAATAATCCTATCCCCATCTCTTTTCTCACGTCCTTTTCCTATCAGTATTATTTTCCAATGTAAAATTGGAAATCTGGTTTCAATATAAAAAAACAGCACTTCAAACGTTTTTCGTGACAACAGGTTTAGGTATTTTCCTTTTCAGGTTTTTTGAACATTGCTTGGCACTGTTTCATATCTGCTATCTTGTTGGAGTCACTATTCTAACTGATGCTGAAATGGGGTGAGAAATGTCTCCTTAAAGACGGTGAGAGATTTGATATGTTTCTATTGTAACAATCCTGTAAGCACTTTTTAGACAGCTGAGCCACCATGTGTTGGTTTGATGGATTGACTAGTTTGATCCTTTGATACAGCATGAATTAAGCTGCATCAAAATGTTTTTTACCTGTGTTTACAGAGGTTACTCCCACTTTCTGAAGCTATTCAGTACCCCCCCAAGCCAGGTTCCTGCTATTCATAAAATAGTTTTTCTTCTAAATTAAACCTTTGGATACACTGAAGCCGGACATTTTCAGTTTGTTACATTTTCATGACAATCCCTTATCAGGCTTTTAAAAGTTTTCTTCTTTATAAGTTTGCAATTTTAAAAAGTTCCTGGTGACTTCCATGTGAGCTTCAAAACCACACACAGTTTCAATGAAGCTGTGTGAACCTGCTTCAAAATCTCTGCAAGTTTTCCAAGCTTTTATGCTCTTGTATGGTTTATAGACAAAAACCTACAGGGGTCCCATTTAAAACCTCCTAGCAGCTAAAAGATAGGGGGAAATGGCTTTTAAAAAAACCTGAAGTACCCTCTTATGAGTGCATTAAAAGCAATTTTGTTTGCTTTCCACTTTCAAATGCTTCAAGCAGCCAAAGGTGCCATGTTAGAAAATGACTCATGAGCATTAGAGAGAAACAAATTCTTTGAAAGTCAGTTCTTAGTGTAGGATGATGGCCAGGCAAGTGGAACTTGTCTTCTGAAATAAATCATGTCCACAAATTGAATATTTTTTTTCTTTTTTAATTCAGTAATCTCTTCAGACATTCTCCACTTTAATCTTGCAGGTTTTTAGCAATTGTGTGAAAGTATTGTGGAAATCAGTTCAGAGTCTGTCTGTTTGTTTCTACAGATACAGTCAGAATGAGAAGACAGGCTTGGGTGTCTTGAGAGGCTTAAAAAAACTGTATGGATAGAGAAGGTTAGGTTCAACAGTGGCTCATACAAGCTCCCAGTAATGGAATAGTCTTGGAAGTGCTTCTACTATAGTTACCTGTTTCTCTTGTGAGCACAGCTGCCTTAAACTCCACCCCTAGGACTGTTTGGGCTTTTTATTTTTATCATATTTTTATCTCTATTTGAGTATGTAAATATTGGGCTGGCTTCTCAATTCTAGCTCTTATTGGGGAACACTTTTATAATTTCTGCTAATTTTGATAGACAAAGTTGTTTGGGTGAAGATGATATATTTTATTAGACCAACCTAAATAGTTGGATATTTTTTTCCAACTATTTAGGTTGGTCTAATAAAATATATCATCTTCACCCAAACAACCTTATCTGCCTATGTCCTGAGTCCAACACAGCTACAACCTGCACCCCTGCTAATTTTGATGCCATTTCTCTGGTCCTTGCTGATCTCCTGAAATGCAGATTAGGATGGCAGTTTGGGTTAGACCTTTCCCAAAGTTGAGGAGCATTTTTCCCAAGGGTTCTGTTTTGACCCTATCTTGAACTAAGATATTTCCATTTTGGAATCTGTTTGGAATGTGTTAGAAATTACACGTGTGGGTGGAATTACAGATTTATTTTAGGAGTGTTTAGGTGAGCTGAGAAATCATATTTTTTTGTGGAGTTCTTCCCATGCAAATGTATTTTACAGGTTTTTTGATAGCAACTTTAAATCTTTTTTTCCAAAGCTCCCCCTTTCAACCATATTGACAAGATCCTTTTAGCTGATTGACAAGATCCATCTGAAGAATTGAGCAGAGATTGTGCATTAATACAGTACATCTGTTGTTTTTTTTGTTCCTGTTTTCTTCTCCTTCATCTTCGTGTTAATTACTAATTGCAAATCAATTCTATATAAATATAATATTGCAAATGCTTGGATTAATACATTTGTATGGGCAATGGCAATTTAACAGTTTTAGAAAGAAAATGTTGTTTATTGTGACAGACGAGGTGAAACGGATCTAGCTTGATTTCTAGTTCCAAGATCATTTGCAGGGTTGGCATTTGTGGGGAAAACATTTTTATAATAATATCCAGAAAAATGTATAAACTTTTAAAAATTTTCAATTTGTAAGTACTTTCCACTCACTGTCAAGTTCAAGTACAGAAAAATGGGAGGTGATGTGAAATATTATCAAAAATTGTATTTATAGTATAATTCAAAATAAGGATGGTGTGGAATGACTAGAACTTTCAAAATATTTATGTACCTAAAATAGCACTGAGTTGCTTGTGCCTGCCATGTAGGTATATGTGCCATTTAGAAGAAATAAGTTAGCTAAACCTTCATCTTTTTGTTTGTTTCCAGTGCACAAACAGTGCCTCTTAGGCAGCTGATGTATTCTAGAATGTGTTTTCAAAGACTTTTTGGTACATAATTTATTTTAGTTTCCAAAGATTGTCCTTACCTCATCTCAGGGATGTTCACAGGGAGCACTATTGTGGGTCCAGGGCACACTGAAATATAGAGATTAATAAGTCATTGTCATCTTGGTGATCTGGTATTTTAACAGAAACCTTTTTTTTTCTGAGCAAGGAATTTGGCATGAGACTGAGTACCTGTTCTTTTTGGAATGGCCAGAAGAGTGGTGTTGATGAATTAAATAGAAAATCCTCCTCTCATACCTTACACTTATCAACAGGTGGCGTTAGCAGTACAGGCATGTAATTGTATTAATACTATTTCTTAATGAGTTCTATACCATGTAGAAAATAAGCCATCTTTTATCATACTGAAGCCTTACCCACATGAGAAGGTTGCACCAGTATAACTATCTAGATGCTATAGCTAAAATTGCTCTACTGTTATGATTTTAAACCAATTAGTTAAGTTGGTACAGCTTCTTTGTCTATACTTGTATTTCAATTTAATTTGAACAGCTTCCTAATCAGTTGGGAAACCAAGTTAACCTTAAAAGCATTTGATTTAATCTAATAACTCCCCTGCTGTAGCACTAGCAGAGAAATGGGGGTGTCCTTTCCCCCCTCCCTCCACTTATTACCAGTGGTTTGTGGATGTGATAAGAGCTACATGAATTACCTGTTATCTGGAAAATGTCTTAGTGAGAGACTAAAGAAGCTCCTTTTAATTATCTAAGGGAAGGTTAAAGGCATGGATGAACTAACAAATGCTAAAGGAGAGTGAACTTACCACCTGTCAGCTGTTCTGTAGTAAATGTCTTGTGTGTCCACTACTGTCCTGCTGCTAGTAGAAGCTTAAACTTCTTTCATTCAGGAGTAAACTGCATTAGCTTCTTTGGCTAACTACAGGATAGGATCAGACATATGAAAACTGTAAAGCAGTTGATATTGATGAGTCTTGCCCATTTAACTGTATAATTTATTCATCTGTCCATCCTTAAAAAAGTAACCTGATCTTGATCTACAGAGATCCACACAGAGGAGAAGTTTGTTAGTAATCTCTCTAATCTAGCTGAAAATGGCAAAGCAATATATACCTGTTGGAAGCTGACACTCAACAAATTCAGAATAAAAATAAGATGCAACTTTAAATAAGTCATTAGACATTGGGCCAAATAGCTAGTGGTCAGGTGGGATTTCCATTGGTTAAAGTTCTTACATCAAGACTAGATTTCTTCCTAAAAGACATGCTGTAGCTCATGAAAGTTTTTGGCCTTATGCAGAAATGTACCAGATAAGGTTCTTTTTAATGGTTCTTTCTGATTCAAGGTCTGAAACATCCACAGACGACACCATTTGATTATGTATGTTTATAATCATGCCTTTTAAACTGGTGCATCTTCCTCGGGAGGAAATCTCAGTAGCCGCATCCACACAAGATGCTAACTGCGCAGTAGCTCATTACTACTGCGTAGTAGTGTTGCATGGCACAAAGCGTGATTTAACGCTACTGCGCAGTAGTAATGAGCTACTACATAGTCAGCTCACCTAAAAGCTGTTCAACGATGCTACTGCACAGTAACTCCCGTTACTGCAGAGTCATTTAGTATTTGTGTATGCAAAGACTAAATGGATGCGCAGTAACAACTGTGCAGTCAGCATCTTGTGTAGACATGGCCAGAATGTAACAAGAGACAGTCTGTGGGAAAAGTATTTTTCTAATTGGCCTTCATGGTTGGCCTTTCTTAGTCACTCTTATCCATAATTGGTAGCTATAGAAATGTAGGGATAAATGGATGAAAAGATGGAAAACTAGAGTGCCTATCTGCATTGATCTCTCCTGTAATGATGAGACTAGCAAGCAGCAACCCAATCCTGCATTTTTATGTGCACAAAGCTCTTCCTGAAATCTGCAGGAGAGCTGCAGGCACAAGGACTACAAGATCTCTGCCGTTATTCACTGACAAGAAATCTTGACAGTTTATAAACTATAGCACTGGCCTTGAATCTAGTCAGTTCTCACTGATATCCGTCTGAGCATTGTACTGAGGTATACTAATTCAGGTTTCCTCTCAAAAGGTAATCAGTTTTAAACTTTCAAAAGGTAATCAGTTTCTATTATGGGTTGCTATGGTGATTTTTTTTAACTTAAAAAAAAAAATGTTCATGTCTGTCTGATCATTGTAAATTGTTAAAACAACTTGCTGATATGCAACAGAGGACGATAATTTTTTTCCATCGAGTGGGTCTGTGTTTGTCTGGTCATTTAGCATTTGTGGGGTGCCTGTACATGTGCAGGGAGGTTGCTCTGATGCATTGTAATTGCAGTGCATTGGAGCAGACTCAATTAATTGAGTGGAGTGCTCCAGCAGACTCCAGCATCATGTGTATCAGCATCCCTGCTCTGAAAAACGGAGGCAGGGGAGCTTTAACTAAAGCTTATACAGTGAGATTTACTAGATTTAAAAAGTGTTAAGCATCTCTGTTTAGAGACTTGATGATCATATTACTGCACAATGTTTCTACAAACAAAAAAGATTGCTATTGAAATGATTATTTTTTTCTAATTCTGATATCTACATTTAAATCTATTAAAGCTACCCAAACAGTAGTAGAAAAAGTATTACATACAGTTAGACTATAAAGCTATATATATAGAGAGAGAGATGCAGCGTATGTATATGTCTTTGTGTGTATGCTGCATCTCTTTTTCAGACCCTGTTGAAGAGAACAGAAGGGAAAGCTCAAGCTTAAGCACAAGTCATTAGAACAAAGCAAGTTTTTCTTGGATGTGCCTGCCTGTCTGCTGACCTAAGTTAATTCTCAAGTCCTGTTTGAGAAGGAAATCTGGGATCTCCTAGAAAGCAGTCAGTTGCTTACCAAGCTGTTAGAGGCTCCTGCAGGGCTGGGACACTGGGCCTAGGGGCTGGTTGAATGGCATCTAGATTCTCAGTCCGCTGCTGTTCTGATGCTGGTTTTTTTCTCCCTCTTTGTTGTGGGTTCATTTAGCCAATCCCTTACTTTTGGTATCTTTCAGATCCAGCTTCTGCAGTGATCTCTTTCAGCTGAGGCAATGCAAAGGCATTCAATTAATGGGACAATTATATCAGAATGATGAGATCATGTCTTTTGCTCAAAACAACGAATAACTTCCAGTAAAAACAGCTTTATTTAAATCATTACAAATAAGCATCATTTAGTTCACTGGAAATGGAATAAGGTTGGCACTGATGCCACAAAGGTGAACTCTCTGTGTAGCAGCAGGTACAGCTTCACAGTGTCTGAATCCAAACAGAAGGCAAGGCAAGGCAAGGTGGTATCTTAGAGATTAATTGGTTCAGAGAGGCATGAGTTTTCACAGGTGACAGCCTACTTCATCAGATGTTTTAAAGATCTAATGAAGTAGTGGTTGCCTATGAAAGTATAAGCCTCTTTGAACCTGTTAGTCTCTTGCATGCTAGCCTATCTTGACTTCAGACTAACATAGCTAACCCTGTCTCTGAATCCAAATCCGTCTCCTGTGAGCTTCTGCTGATTGGAGTTTAGACGTGTCTAATAGCCTCAAGAAAAACTTCCAGGGATTGCATCTTTCAGTACACTATTTGATTATCACCCACAGGGCCAGACCTTATGGTCTGTATGCTTTTCCAAAGTCCAGATGAATTTCACATGGGTAGGAGCTGCACTTAGTTTAACTGGATGCATGACCAGTCCTATACCCCCAAAATGTAATCTAATCTGATCCTAGATTAACCCTAAATTACAGGACATGTCTAGATGGGCAACCAGAAGTGTTTTATTTTTCCCTTTTAGTTCTTTAGAATAGGTTTGTGCAGAGAGTACCCTAATAAAGCAGCAAACTTTACCTACATTTGGGACACTCCTACTTTCAACTTTTATTTTCAATCAACAGACCTATTTTTCCTTCAAGTCTGAATCAACATTAACCTACATTCATCTGATGCTGGCCATTGTTTGTTCTTAAACCATGGCCTAATTTTTATCATCATACCTGTAGCATACACAGCTGGATCTCACCACTGAACTATACCTGTGTAACATTTCTCATGAAGTGCGGCGGCAAGGGATAGGATCTTTGAGGCTGAGAACAACCTGAAGAGATGGGTGCTGTCTGGCAGCAGTCATTTAGCCACTGGGTAGATGCCTCATCAACCATCCAAGTGTTCTAAGCTGTTTTATTTCAGGGCAGGATTTCCAAATGACTGTCTATGTAAAGTGCTAGGAATTGTTGCAGAGAGCAGTACCTTCCTTGCTCAGCCTTTCTGTCCTCAAACCGCTAGCAAAAGGGTGGACATACGTGGTCAGCAAAGAAAGGGGACATGTTCCTCGGAGATAATGAAATGACGTTTGCTTACTTTTCTACAGAAACTGAGATTTCTGTAGGATAGCCTCACTGCATGTGGTATAATCCAAGTTTTGATGTTCTCATCTCCTGCTGTTTTAGCATAACAAATTATTATGCACACAACAGAGCAATGACAAGTAAATATCATTATGAAAATAAAGAATGGGATAAATAAGCAATAAGAAGTTAGTACAAATAGATTAAAACATGAGCACCCTATAATAACTTTGTTGCAAGTGCTTGGTTTTTGATGCAGTACAGTTTGGGATGGGTAAATGTTAGAGCATTAGAAATAAATCTAAGTATACTTTTTCTAAAGATTGTTGTCCAGATTCCATTCATACTTGTGTTGGGTTTAGAACTTCTACACACTCTAAATATTGTTAAAAAAAGTGCTTGAAGCTTTAGGAACAGGAGTCATTTTCATACCTTTTGATGTCATGCCAAAAAGTTTATTTTGGAGAAGAAAATTTTAGATTAATAGAAATTAAAGAATAGGTGAAGATCATTATTGTATACTTTATGCATACAGACTGTGTGGCACTATGCAAGTACTAAGTGTGTTATAAGAGCATACTATGTATAAATTTGTACAGAAAAACAAGTGTGTTCTCTCTCTCTCTCTCTTTCTGTCTCTCAACCTGTACATAGTATACATAAAGTTTTTTCATCCTGGACCTGCTCATTCCCAATAAATGAGGTAGGGTTCTGGCAGCTGATAGCTTCTTTCACTGCAGACCTTGATTCATGCTCAGAATATGATCTGTCCTATGCACTGACAGTATTGTAGATGTGCTGGGAGTGTGAAGAATTTCCTGAGTAATACAGAGTTGCAGAAAATGTTTTCCAGTCCCAGGAATGTGGTCCATCTTTTTGACCTGAGAAAATCAGTATTATTTTATTTGAGAATTTCTCTATTGCACCTACAGATAATATTTGAAACAGTTGCAGAAAGCTGTCCTTGAACTAAACCAAACTATTCTTCATTTCTCTGTTTTTGAAAGTGAAATGTTTTCTCGCCATCACCCTCCCAGTAAGTGACATCTTGTTAAAATATGCTTCTGAGTCGGGGTATCACATTGACAACATGACAGGGCAACATCTTAGTGCTTCAGAATTCACTGGATATGTTGCTGAATGACGTGCTCAGTGTATGTATATATACCTTGTCATAGCTATACTGATGGTATTCACAAGATACTGGATTATAATTTTGAAATGTGAAAACAAATGTGTCTACAATTTCTGAATATGTTTTTCTAATAATGTCATGTTTGAAGCACTCCAGCTGTCAGTGAAAGTACCATTGAAGATGTCTGCCAAATGAGCGTATAGTAGATACCGTGAAAGGAAAAGAGAGGTAAAAGATTTATAACTTTTATGTATTACATGTCCCTGAATTTGTAATGCTGATCTTAAATTAACTAGGAGGAGAGAGATTTTTTTTTAATTCTTCCTTTTCCATATTTCCCTTCTGCTCTAGTAATCTGTAAATCATATGGGTTATTAATAGACCTTATACCAACGTGTAAATGAGATGATGTACCTAAAGAACTAAGAAAATATTGGAGGAATTCCTGTAATACTGTAGTTCAGATCAGAGCTGCAAGGAATGTGTAAGGCTTTGTATTGTTTTCTGAAACCTGTTTGTGATCTAGTAGTTAGAACAGGTTGTTGGGAGGATGCGTTCTCGTCACTCAATGCGACTTTGGGTAGATAACTGAGCTTTCTCTGTACCTCTATAAAGTAGGGGCCATGCCTATATTGGAAGGTGTTTGTGAGGGTGACATGATTAATTCTGGTAAAATGTTTTGAGATCTGTGAACAGAAGGCGTGATACTACCATACACTTGTACAGTATATTCCATTTTAAAAATACATCACAGGTGACTTGTAAATGGGAGTGGCAGGACAAAAAGCATTGCTGTCCTAGAAACCAAATGGAAAAATGCAGCAAGGAGGAATTTAGGATGAGTCAGATGCACATAAATAGCATAATGGTTTTGTTTTGAGTAGCTGTCTGAGCAACAGCAGAAACTGTCTTCTCAGCCATGGAATATATTTAATCACAACAGCAATGAGACAGATAGGACTTCCTCAGCCAACTTCTTTTGCTCACATCTCTGGACATTACAGCACCTGCCAGATACAGTGCTGAACTATGTTTAGGCCTGGTGATGCCCAGGGTTGATCCAAAGCTGGCTCCTAGATGTGAAAGAGACTCAGCTGCTGTTCATGTGATAACAAATGTAATTGAAACTGTGGTTAACTAGGGTAATACACACAGCCTCTCTACCTCAGTTTTAATTCTCTAACTGTAAAGCCCTCAAATTTGGAATGCCCCATTAAAGCAAAAGAATTGATTTAAAAGACCTGGTCTGTTGAGCTAAAATGAAAAGGAGAAAGAGAAAAGGAACAGTAATAGCAAGTCTTTCCTGAATGCTCTCTAGAGTTCTTCAGCATTCACTTTTAGCAAACCAGAAGGGCAGAGCTCAGCTAAATGTATTGATATTTGTGGTTCTTTGTGTGAAAGCAATTCTATTTTAGTTTTTATGCACTAGCAATGTTTGCAGTACAAAGTACACGTTGAAGATTATTCTGATTTTCCAATAGGTGGGAATGGAGAAGATGGAAGACTACTTTATTCTTCTAGCCTGTGTCCAGACAAGCATGGACACTTGGTTCCCCAGGGACAAGTTGCACCACAGTTACTTGTCCCCAGGGAATGTCCATGCCACGTGCACTTTGGCATGTGGCAAGTTACTGTGGGGGTGGTAGGGGAGGCTGGGGCCAGCAGCCTTACCTGGGGTCCTGGGGGCCTCCCGGGGCTGCAGCAGTGGTGATCCTGCTGAGGCAGAGCCTGGCTGGCAGCCACAGCATAGCTCTGGGCAGCCCAGTTTTGCTTTTCAGCGGTGTGTGCTGCTCATGTGTGCACCGCTCCATTTTTTTTCCCATGGGCTTTTTTTGACCCCTGGATATCCAGGGGTCAAAAAAAACTCATGGGGGGGGGAGGGGGGAGGACAAAGCACAGCGTGCACAGGCAGCGTACCCTTGTAGCATGGAGAACATCTGCTTGTGCAGTATGTGGTGCTGCAGATGTTTGCGGTGGCACATACTGTATGGCCATGCTCATCTGGGCGTTTCCCTTGAGGGCTTCCTAAAATGAATGTGTTAGGAAGCCCTCTAGGGACAGAAGTTGCACTGAAACCGGTGTAAGTGATCGGACACTGGTTCAAATCTGTAACGCAACAGAAATTCAGAGCGCATAAACTGCTTTCAAAATGACCAAAACTGGTTTAAGATAAACCTGGATGGATGTAGTGTCTCAGATCTACTTCAGATTCAAGTTAACTCACAGTCCCCCAGCATCCCCCAGCTTTGCACCTCCCCCACAAACTTCCCCTCCTAGGGTGTGGGGGCTAGCCTTGGCCCAAGCAGTCTTCTCCAGCTAAACAGGGAGCCATACTCTAGCACACCCCAGCTTCTGGCCTGAGCCACTACAGGCATGTGGCTGTATATCTGGAATCAAAAGAGAATGGTTCGCTTATTGCTTCATTTGACACAGTTTAGACTAACTTGTGAAGATTGAATTGATTCAGCCGTGGGATTTTTTGACTGCCTGTACTTAGCTAAGAAGAATAACGACTTTGCTTTTTTCACATGTTCAGTGAGAATCAAGTTTTTGAGGGATTTGAAAACAAAGGAGATCACTTGCTGAATAGGGTCAGGGATTCCCAAGAGGTGATGCCTTGAGTAACGGCAGTGTAGAAAAAAGCATGAAGAGGGGAGAGGAAAATTATTATAGATTATGCATTGAGTCTGCCATATAAGCACAGAAGAATTTTATATTCTTCTTTGAGTTACACCTCTATTGTACGCCCTCCAGAAATGCCTGTTTCTCTTTGATATAAGATTACCATGAATTTTGGAATCATGATTTCATTTAAGTGTGAACTAGGGTGAGTGCAATGCCCTTTATTAAATAGTAACTTTACAAATGCAAATTTGTTCTGGTTTAAAATTAGCCTGACTCTGATTTAAGTCAGTGGGAGTTTTGTCATTTTCTCTGACAAAATTAGGATCGGGTCTGACAATACTTAGCATTTATATCAATTTTCTTCTTCAGAAATACTTAACAGCATTACCTGATTCTTTCCACCTTAGTCAAATTCAGACTGTATAATAGAATCAGCAAAAATAAAATAGTTCTGGCCAGCTTCTGATTTTTTTTCAGTCTTTTAAACTTTAAAAATAAAACTTTAAAAATGACTAACAATCCAGAATCTTCCGGCTTATCTGAATTTTATTAACATTAACCCTAATTATATTAACTATTATTTCTGACATATCACTTAATCATTAAAAACACATTAATAATAAACAAGAGTTGCCTTTATGATCCAATGACATTTATATTTCTGGCTGGGAAACTGTGGGTCTGTAGTCCTTCATAAGATCACGGTAGTGTCCCTAAATACATAATACACTAGGAGCTTTGTGCATTGTTGAGCTATTGCTGCCATATCTTGAATGGAAAATGCTCAGCTACATTTTGGGGACTGTTTTAATCTCCTAGTTTAATGTCAAAGATCCATAAATATCAGAATTAAGTCTCCAGAACATGTGAATTCTGTGAACATGAATAGGGAGGACCATAGGGAAAAGTCATTTGTAGTACATTCTCATAGTGGGTGAGCTCAAAGCCAAACTTGCAACAGAGGCAACAGCTACTGTATGACCCAGTGGATTGGGTGCTGCAGTAGGAGCGAGAAAAATTCTGTTAAATTCCTGCCTCTGCCCCAATTCTCCTGGTATTCCCTAAGGCAAGCCATGTGACTTACTTTGCCCACTTGTAATATGGAAATAATGAGCACTAGGCTTGAGATTCTTGTATAAAATTATGATAAAACATGTGGCACGTGGCACAATTGGATAGCAGTATTAATATTTTAAAAATAAAAAATCTTTACTCTCTTGGCAGAGGCAATCAGATTGGCTCTTTTGACACACACAAAACAGAGCCATATTCCCTTGGCAAAGGGAGCAGAACAGGAGCTTTTATACTTTGCTGCTACCTTGACATGTTGTAAGAGAGAGAGAGATTTTTTTTATTGCCATTAGTACTTTGTCTAAGTAATTCCCTGAAAACAGTAAATTTTGTGGGGTTTTTTTTCATGTTTTTATTTTGTAAAATCAGAAAGAATACGTAGTTTATGGTGTGGTCTGATTAATCTTCCTTCCTGTCCAGTTCCTGAAGCTGCCAATAGATACTCACATCTTGCAAATGGGGGCTTTTCCTTCCTGCTATGCCATGAACTATGTAAACATCTGTGTGAATGTCCTGAAGGAGATGGGAGATGCTACACACCTTTATTTTTTATTCTGTTGTTGTTATTAAGTAATACGCAGAAAACAAGAATAGCCTTTCTTCACTCTGACATTTTCAACCATGTACAAGTGAAAAAAATTACATTCAGGATGAAGTTTTCCCATTTTCTTTATCCAGAAATAGTATCCAAGAAGTAAGACACGTTCAATGTAAGCCAAAGTCTTGCAAGAAGGTCTGCTTGATTTGATTCCTGCACATATGCCAGCACCTACTACTTGACTTCATGGTGGATGATTTTCTGGCTGCATGAATCAGTTGGTCAAATTGGGGCCTATGTTGGGGAAAGTATAGCTACCTTTTCTTGTTATTAAAGAGAAGAGATAGCAAAACTAAGACAAATATTTCCACTTTCTAGCCTCATCTGATAGACAAACTTTACCACACCATTACATAAAATACTGGTCTTATATGTGTTAAGATGCTAATGCATGTGTTTTTTCCTTTAATCACAGCCCAAGTTAGTAGGGACCAAAAGCTTTTCCTGAATGATGGCTTTGTTGATACCTCATGTGATATGATCTATTTCCAGTCCATTTTCCATGGTTCCTCTTGGCCAGGTTTTACATTACATAAAACCACTATGACTGGTTTCTTAGACACACTTTTGAGAGACTGAAGATATGTCTGGCATGCAGATGCAATTTCAGTCCCAGCTGAGTTCCTAACAGGTGAGCCTGGATGGGGTTTGCATGGCAGGCTGCTGGAACCAGGTGAAGGATTTACACTGCTTCTGTTTGTGCTGTACCTGGTGTATGAATATCCAGGAGAGGGCTTTAACCTGGCACTTTCACAAGCACTAAATTCACTAAAAAGTTGACCTTGCCTATTAGTAACTTTCCTATCACCAGAGATACAGTTTGCATGAGTGTAGCAACGGGTACAGACCGAACGTGTGACGTGGACTACTGCCATGTCGTTCCGGGCTATTAAGTAAAGAATGAAAAATTCCTTCAAACAGGAGAGTTCTTATTACTGAGCCAGATGTTGATCAGTTTTCCTAATTAAGTTCTTTCCACATTTCTGTCTGTAGGCACATTAAATCTGAGAAATTGATGCTGTACATTTGATATAAAAATGTGACCTTATTATTAAAACTTGGGCATGCAGAGCTGCTTCTCCCCCAGTAAGCCTTTGGTTTCTTTTGGTTACATTATAACATAAAGGTGACCACAGCAGGGCATACACAAGTAGGATGCTTCACACTAGACTTGACATCCAGTGGAACCATCTGCAGGTGTGTAGGGAGATATGGCAAGGGAACAGCACACGTGTGTGTGTGCGTGTGCGCGCACGCATGTGAATAGAGATACCACACTAGGCAACGTGTGTGTGTGTGTGTGTCTGGGAACAGATACCACACTAGGCAACGTGTGTGTGTGTGTGTGTGAGAGAGAGAGAGAGAGAGAACAGAATTTGGTGAATGAGCAAGATAGTTCTACAATGTATTAATGTATTATAAAAGATAAAGAAGTCGTTAAACCTAATTGATAGGAACGAGTTGGGAACTTTTATACAGAAAAACCATTGTAGGACCTTTTTTTGTACTGGACTGCCTAAACGCAGACTTATTTCCCCTACTCCCTTCTCCTTCCACTGCTGTTTTGAGATTATTGACATGCTTGAATTAGGTATTCCATAACCTCTTTAGGTAACCTCTGCAGGCATTATGATAGTAGTGGCTACACACTGATAGAAAATAAAGACTTGATCTTGCAGTCTGACCCACATGGGCAGACTCCTGTGTCCAGACAACACTAAAGAGGTCAGTGAATGCTGTAATTCAGGATAGCTACCTGTATGAATACAACTTTAAGGCTAGTGTGAAAGTTTATGCCTTGATCTTACCACGGAGCTCTGTACAGGTGGCTGAGACCCAGCTCCTCTGCGAGTTATTATAGAATCTGTCTTTTTGTCACTTCTAGCATCAAAATGGCCTCAGTCAGCAGGCTAAAGACAGTCCCCTCAGCTTCTTAGTAGTAAGGGCTATAGTTAACTGTAGCCTTTTCTTTGGGAACTGGGAGATATTTCAGCATTTAAATTATCCCATGTGGATCCTGAACCATTTTACAAAATATCAAATGTTTTAATACAATATTAAACATTTTTTGGCTATTAGGATAACTAAAAATATTGTGTGGCAATTAGTTTTCATATTACCTTTTTCCAATTCTTAAGATAATGCGGTTGCTTGCAATTGGTTTTGTAAATCACCTGTGAGATTTTATGTTTTTTTTTCTCCCCCTGGCTGGCTCATTGTACCCAGAGAGAAGAAACCATTTTGATACATCTACTCAGTAAGTGGCTGCAGTTGATATGGTCTCCCTGAACCAGTCTGGGAAAAAAAAACCTTGTCTACAGCAACAGAAAACAGTTTGTGCAACTTTCCCTCTTTTCTCCTTCTCCACTGTGTGTCCCAGATTGAGAGTAGAGTAACCTTTTTGATGGCTTCCAGAAGGCATTAGAAGAGAATGGTCTGCCCATGGATGCCAGAAGGAGTTAGTAGGCTAGCAATCTTTTCTGCAAGAGCATCAGCTAAGGATGATTGGCAGCATGTGGGGAAAAGTCTGTTACAACAGCCCTCCAGCCAGCAAACCATGAGTGGGAGAGGAGATTGTTTGACCTGTTAAGGTTAGATTACTTCATCTGATTTGGAGCTTGGGTGCTTAAAGGCTCTTCTAGATGGATTTTGATGTAGTTCTGTTACGGGGAGACTGATATGCAGCATGCTGGTGCTTGTACTTTAGGTGTGGGATGAGGCTGCTTTGTTATATGCTCCATATGTAATTTGGCTATGCTCATACTGTGGTTGAACTGGTTTTAATTTATTCATATAATCATAGATAATTAGGGTTAGAAGGGACCTCAGGAGGTTATCTAGTCCACCCCCCACATACTGCCAATCACCCCCCTGCTCAAAGCAGGACCATCCCCAACTAGATCATCCCAACCAAGGCTTTGTCTATCCGGGTCTTCAAAACCTCCAAGGATGCAGAGTCCACAAGCTGTTCAAGTGTTCCACTACCCTCCTAGTGAGAGTTCTTCCTAATATCCGAGCTCAACTTCTGTTACTGCAACTTGAGACCATTGTTCCTTGTTCTGTCATCCACCATCACTGAGAACAGTCCAGCTCCATCCTCTTTGGAACCTCCCTGCAGGTAGCTGAAGGCAGCTACTAAATCCCGCCTGTCTTTTCTTCTTTAGACTAAATAAATCCACTTCCCTCAACCTCTCTTCAGAAGTCGTGTGTCCCAGCCTCCTATATTCATTGCCTTCCACTGAACTCTTTACAATTTTGCCTACATCCTTTCTGTAGTTGGGGGGGGCAAAATTGGACACAGTACTCCAGATGTGGCCTCACCAGTGCAGAATGGAGGGGAAGAATTACTTCCCTCAATATGGTGGCAAAACTCCTACTAATGCAGCTCATTATGCTGTTACCTTCATAACAAGGGCGTAGTGTTGACTCATGTTCAGCATACTGTCCACCATAACCCCCAGGTCCTTTTCTGCAGAGCTGCTGCTTAGCCAGTCAGCTCCCAGCCTGTACGCTGCATGAAATTTGTTCCATCCTAAGTGCAGAACTTCTAATTTCTCCTTATCGAACCTTATAAGATTTCTTGTAGTGCAATCCACCAATTTGTCTCCAACTAATCTCCCATGTTCTCTCAGCATTTCAGATCATATGAATTAGATACTTAGAATATATCAGTTTTTTGGTGGCTTTAGTCATCTTGACACACTGAGCCTTACTGCACTTGGGTACCACACCATAACAACAGTATCCAAAACCACTACCTGTTAAGTCCTCAGCTTCTGCTTTGTTTCTCTTACTCTAGTTATCCAAAAATCTTTCTTGATTACTATATTCTGTGGTTTGTCAGAGTACAAGATGTGCTTGCAGTCTTGGGGTCAATAGGAGGTCCAGAAGAGTATCCCCACTAATTGCTTTTTGTAACCAGCATGGGCCACACACGAGGCATTAGTTTTCAGGGAGAATATGAGGACACACATACCACTCTGTAGTCAGAGCTTACAAATTCTTCTGTGCCCAGTTACACATGGTGAAGACCTCCTCAAGATGAATGTAAAATTATCTCTTCTGTGTTGCAACCTGCTAACTCTACTTACATAAATATCTCATAGTTGCTACCTTCTCTGTAGAGGCCAAAAGCTTGGTGCTTCAGATGGGATTGGATTATGGAAGGATGCAAGGTTCACTTGCATTTATTTAGAAGTGAAACCAAAGTGCCTGCCTGCCTGTGTATTCCATCCTCTCTTCCTCTTTCCCAGTGTTGGTTGATATATATAAAGTGTATTCTTAGGATGTGTCTGAGCCACCATGTATTGCTTTTCCTTTTTGTCTTCTCTTCAGAAAATAATTTTAAAAAGTTGTCCAAAATGGCTGCCATTGTACTTTTTGGCAGTTTAAATTCCTAAAACACTGAGTCAAAATAAATTTTTTGATCCAGTTTGTAATTTCTTAGGAAAATTTCAGTGTGTCAACACTAGAAAAAAATAAATTGAAAAATGTGTAGAACTTTAAAAATACATTTCTCACAGCCTTATTCTCTAGGTTTTCCTGACAGAAGTTGGAAAAGAGAAAAAGGCAGCAGCTGAAAATATTAAGGAAAAAAAACAGAATTGTAAGCATCTGTTAGGTGTAAAAAGTGATGATGATGATGGCTTTAGTTGGGGCTGGACAAGCAGTTTTGGCAGTAGTTGGACCAAGGCTGCCATTTTACAACTTGCCTTACTTTTGACTAATGGTTGAGGGATCAGGTCTGATAGAGACTCAACAGTGTGAAGAAATGCCCGGGCACTGACAGTACTCTTGCCTTCTGCTTTACCTGTGTAGAGTTAAAGGGTGTTTCTGATGTTTAGGGCATTACGCCTGGTGGATGTGTGTGAGGGTTTGTTTCTAAAGTTATGAACAGGTTATACAAACGGTTGTCAAAGATAGTTTAGGCTTGGAAGCGGCGAGAGAGGCGCGGGTGAAAGCTCGCTGCGCCCCCGCTCCCCCGAAGCCCCCCAGAAACCCCCCAAAACCCCCAGCAGCCCCCG
>NW_005842096.1:2138414-2141485 GCF_000455745.1 Alligator sinensis | reverse complement strand
CCTGCCTATGCAGGGGGTCAGACTCGATGATCTCAAGCAAATCCCGGGACGTCTCAAGCAAATCCCGGGACGTCTCTCAAGCAAATCCCGGGACGTCATTCTCCCCCTGTACTCGGCCTTAGTGAGGCCGCAGCTGGAGTACTGTGTCCAGTTTTGGGCTCCACAATTCAAAAAGGATGTGGAGAAGCTTGAGAGAGTCCAGAGAAGAGCCACGCGCATGATCAGAGGTCAGGGAAGCAGACCCTACGATGACAGGCTGAGAGCCCTGGGGCTCTTTAGCCTGGAAAAGCGCAGGCTCAGGGGTGATCTGATGGCCACCTACAAGTTTATCAGGGGTGACCACCAGCATCTGGGGGAACGTTTGTTCACCAGAGCGCCCCAAGGGATGACGAGGTCGAATGGTCACAAACTACTTCAAGATCGTTTCAGGCTGGACATAAGGAAGAATTTCTTTACTGTCCGAGCCCCCAAGGTCTGGAACAGCCTGCCACCGGAGGTGGTTCAAGCGCCTTCATTGAACACCTTCAAGATGAAACTGGATGCTTATCTTGCTGGGATCCTATGACCCCAGCTGACTTCCTGCCCTTTGGGCGGGGGGCTGGACTCGATGATTTTCCGAGGTCCCTTCCAGCCCTGATGTCTATGAATGAAATCTATGAAAGACATGGACAGCCCTGCCTTGAGCCAGGGGTTTTGGAGTAGATGACCTCCTGAGTTTCCTTCCAGCCCTACTTTTCTATGGTTCTATGCAATCCCATCAAGCTGTAAGACCAATACAAAAAGGAAACGTCCCCATTATGCAGGGAGGAATTTTCTTCAGCTTAGTTGAGTGTTGTTGATAAGATCTTTGAGCTCAAACTCATTTGCATGCATCCACCCTCAGATATTACTGACAGAGAGCCATATGGAGCTCCTAGTTACACTGGAGTATCGAAAAGTGAAGTCTGGTTCCTTACTGAATGTCTGACATATGACATCAGTTTATACATGCCTGTGCCTGCTAGAGCACAATGGGAGAAGTGTTTGTTATTCATTGTGTACTCATCAGGATGGAAGATTGCTTGTATTCACACAAAAAGCCAATAACCCATGTTCCTGATATCTTCTGTCTCTTTCAAGAGCCAAGCCCCTTCAACCATTTGACCTCTGCTCCAGAGTTTGTACAGGGAGCTAATTTGTTACATGGTATGTGATTTGTTATGTTTTTAAGAACCTTTCTGTGATTTGAAAAGTGCTTCTGGGGACATTGCTTGGTTTTTGTGTGACAAAAACAAATGAATTTAGTAATAGCTTCATTTTTATTCTTGTAAGTGCTATTGAGATGAATACATCTCATGCTAAGTTGGAGATATACATAATTAGCCTGTGAAGGGGTGTGTGTGTGTGTGTGTGTGTGTGTGTGTGTGATATATATGTAGCTCTAGATCCACCAAAAGGCCACCACTAAGGTCCACACTATCTATCTATCTATCTATCTATCTATCTAGGCAGACATCATAGTGGTTTGGTGGACCTTCAGCTCCAAAATGCAGTAGCATCGCTGCCAATTTGAGTCAAAGAAGGAAGATCCTTCCAATCTGAGTCAAAGTGAAGCTATCCCTCATTGTGGTTCTCATCTTTCTCCATATTGAAAGAACAGTGTAGAACTGACTTTCTGCTGCCCGTTTGTAAGCTCCAGGCTGAGAATCTATGATTTTGATTATTACAGTCTCCCCATTCTGGCTTCCCTGCTACTTCTGTTGCTACTCCCTTCTGTAGTTTATCCAAAATGTGGCTGCTAAAATTAGCTTCAGCTGTTAGTCTGACCATATCTCTTTCTTGGAATCCATCCATTGGTTTCCACCACATCTGCTTGTCATCACCTTCAGGATCTACGTAACGTGTCCCTTTTCTGTATATCTGGTATTGTTCTAATGTATCATACCAAAGTCTTCTTGCCCTGCTCGGTCTATAAGGCTGGTCTGGGTTCCTTGTTTATCAGCTTCTCCCATAATCATTTTTGTGCCTTTTACCATTGTGCCTGGTAGCTACGGAAAGCCTTCCCAGTTCTGGGCTGCCATACTCATTCCCTGGCTACATTCCAGTCTTTCCTTAGGGCTCTCAGCTTCTGCAGTGCCTGAAAGAGGTGAGGCAATGAAACAGACAAAACAAAAACTAAAATATGCACCTGAATCACTAGACCTGCACATGTCTAAACTTAGTAACCTTATCATTTGTCATGCCATGTGTGACCTACTATTTGTTCTCTACCCGACTTGGTGTGTCACATCCAAAATGAGGACAGGAATGGTTTTGGAGGGAATGTGCCCGGGCAGGGAGGTGGATTAGGATGGGTCATGCTTTTTGAGAGAAGGGGGATTTTTTTTTTTTTTTTTTGTGGGAAGAGGAGAAACCCGGCCCCGATATGGTGAGGAAGAGGTGATGAGTATTTACTTGTTAAACATGTATAGATTACAGTGGAATTAACTTCCAGTTGCATGTGCTTAAACTTCTTATCCCAGGTAACAAAACAGAGAGAAGAGCAACCCTTAGCCTTAAATTCATCCCCAGTTGCTTCACTTTGTGTTTAAGGCTAATACCTGTAGCTCATACCCCAAGAGAACAGTGCAGAGGCGTAACTTGTTATGCTAAACCTAGAGATGTTCTTTTTTTCTCCCTCACGTCAACATATAGCGAGTGTGTCTGTGTTTGTGTCCCACTGCATGGGATGAAATGAAAATCTTCGGTGGGAATAATGAAGCTGAGCTGATGGTCTTGGGAAGGCCCGAGGCTCAAGGGCCCCGGGCTGGGGGAGACCCGGAGTTAGGCGAGGGGAGAGAGACTGGAGGCAGGGTCCCTCTTGGAGGCAGGGCCTGCGCCGCTGCCTGCAGGAGGCAGGAGGCGCAAAGCCCGTCCGCCGTCTGCCTCGTGCCCGGCAGGTGAAGAGGCGCGGCGGGCCCCGGCTGCGCGTGCGACGTGAGTCCCCGGGGCGGGCGGGGGCTGTGGCACATCCAGCCCGGCAGGTGTCGGTGTGGGCCGCGGATGGCGGCGGCGGGGCCGGGCAGGAAGCGTCCCCTCCCCCGGCCGCTTCC
>NW_005842096.1:2137757-2138302 GCF_000455745.1 Alligator sinensis | reverse complement strand
GGGGCAGGGGAGCCACTTCCCAGCCCGGGCTGTGCCTGCGCTGCCGGGACGCCGCTGCCCCCCTGCAGCGAGGGAGGTGCCGCCGGGCTGCGCTGTGCTGTGCTGCGAGCATCCCCACTGCCTGCCCTGCTCCCGCCGCAACTTGTCCCGGGCGCTGCCAGCCCTGGCGGCCGCCGCCGCCGCCTAGACGCCGCTTATCTGCAGCTCATCTCTCCCCGCGCCGGTGCCTGCCTCGGGCTGCTCCCGCCTTTGGGGCTCTCGCTTCAGAGAGGGGCAAACGCCAGAGACGGTTTCCCTTTGTTCCGGGGCTCAAACGGGACGCGAGCGGCCGTGCGTGCTCTGCCCTCGTAGCCCCCCAAACCCGCGTGTCTTTTCTAAGGAAATAAGTGGTGTGTAGGCGCTAGGAGTCAGGTGAGTAACTGCAGGTCGTGCCGCCGGGATAGTTGTAGTGCTAAGGGCTGGGTTTTTAAAAAGCCTCGAGATGCTCCTCTCCTTTCCTCTCCCCCCAGTCTTTTTAGGAGACCCGTGCTTTAAAAAGATTGATT
>NW_005842096.1:2128701-2137726 GCF_000455745.1 Alligator sinensis | reverse complement strand
GAAAGATTAGGCAAACTACAGTCAGCATCCCGCCTCAGGCTCTCCGGCAGGGGGGAGGTATTTATTTCAGCAGTAAAAAAGCATCAGAGGCGCAATGATGGATAGTTGCAGACCAACCGAAGAGCTAAGACGATGAAGAATTACAGGAGTCTCCTGAGAAATAGTCTCTGGATGAGATTTTTCCAGTCTATTGAGCATCTTTCTTGGGATGTGAGGTTAGGGTTTTTGAGGGTGATCTCTTTTATTGGACCAGGGTCAGGGTCGGGATGGATTTAAACAAGCTTTTGGGTACTGCAGTAGCTTTCCTCACGTCTCAAATGCAGTACTACAGCAGTACTCTAACAGCCTGGTATTTCACAGAAATACAACGTTGGTTTAAATAAAGTTGGATGCGTTGCCAAGTAGAGAAGCACAGTGCTAGGGGGCGGGGGGATACCTATGTGTTTCCACTAGCAAGCGTTCAAATGGGGCAGCTTAGCTGCTGTTGGGAGTAGAAAGGGGCAGTTTTGCTGGAAAGACTGCTGGGAGACGGTCTTTTAACTAATGAACACTTTGCTCCCAGCTGAAATAGTGACAGTGTTTGACACATCTTTATCTGTGCCAGTGTTTCAACACTGAGTATTGAGTTACTGTATGTCACAAAGTCAAGAGTGGAGTGTGTCTGATATACATATCTACAGATGCACGTATGTTGGTATACCTTCATTGATTCTGTATTTAGGGTTGTATATACAATTCTGTCTCTTGGGTTCACGAAGATTATTATTACTACACATCCATAAGGCATTCCAGAATTCTTGCTTTCAGTAAGTCAAGGTCCCTGCACTGACCTGGATGATGATAAATGAAAGACTCAAAATGAGTTAACAGTGTGAGACCATATATTTCAGTCCTTTGGCTTATGTTAAGTGAAACCTGACAAGCTGTAAATCCATGTTTGATTGATGAAGGGTACAGGGTTAAATGCCTTTGATGCATTAAAAAAATTGGGGACCTTGGGAGAAATGGGGATTGCAGCGTAAGAAACTTTTGCACAAAGTTTGGAAGGCTTAACATTACTGAAAGAAGAAATCGGAACTAAACAAAACCCTTGTTTGATCTGGAAGTAACTCTTCTCTTCATCCTTTTGAAGTAGATGGAGTACTCCAGTTTTCCATGTATGGGAACTTGAAGAAGGGGACCCTAAAAGCTGAGGTTGAGTCTGCTTTATTGTATTTTAAAGATGCCGCATCGTTTTTGGAAAAGGAGTTTTTTGCCCCAGTTTGATTGTCCAGATTGTAATGTCTTGTTTTTCCTCAGCTGTTGTGAGCTTGTTCTGTTGTAGCTGTCTGGCAAACTGCCCTTTGCCTAAGAAATGAATGCGTTTCAGTGATGATGTATGTATAAAGCCCTTTGGAATCCATTCAGGATATAAAGTACATCGTGAATATAAATTACTGTTAGAATTCACGTAGTTTTCTTAAAATGCTTGTAGTCAGTGTAAACTGCAAGGGAACTGTGTTTAATGCCTCCTGGTAACGTGAAGTGCAGTTGCATTTTAATTTTTGCCTCATGAGTGGCCTCCGGGAAAAGTTTTACTTGACCTGGACTTTCTCTTGCTTTATGCAAACATACAAGTGTTTGTGTGTCAGGAAAAGGAAGGGAATCTGTGTAAGTACACAGGAGTTTCTATTGTAGTCTCTGCAGGTTTGGTTTACATAGCCACTGAATTCCTCAATGGCACTCAGCCAGTACCAGCTGCTTGTTAAAGACACTTGTGCCAGTAGGATGGTGCATCACTTGCTGAGAATTCACCCTTTTAGTCTAAACATTCATACAAACACATTTTTCCTTTTCCCCAGTTGACAGCAGCTTTTAAAAATAGCCTTCTTGCCTGGCATGTTTTGATCTGGAAGGAGGCTAGGGAAGGTAGTTACAATTTCTGACCTCGTTGAACACAATTTACATGCGTGGCAGACTTCTAAATGTGGATGCTGGAAAACGCTGAATGAGGTTAGGCTTTATTTTGTTCTTGCTGAATCCTTAGCTCAAACTACTTCTGTAGTACAAAGTTTTGTAGATGCTTGGCCACACAGTCTGCAAAATCTTGCCTAAGCCAGAATGATAAAGAGAATATAGTAATTGGTTTCTAGTATATATGACAAAAAATGTCTTCAAGGCTGCTGGGTGGAGGTACCAGGAGATTCACCTGCAGTCCTTAATTGGCTGAAGAGTCTCACTGAAGCTAATGGTACTCTTTAGGCAAGTAAAGTGCAAAGAGGCAATTTAAGTAAGTTGGGCAGAGCTGGAGTTCCTGGCTTTATCTTTTGCTATGTGGTATGCGGAAAAGGAATATTCCAAGGTAAGAAAATGAGCATTTCCTTCCGTTGTACTACACATGTGGAATCAAGTGTTCTCTTCTTTTTCTTTTCTTCCTCCTAATCTTAGTCAGGTGTGTAGTAGCTGGGGAAAAAAAAACATGGTATAAGAGAATGTGTATAAATTTAAAGAGAATAGGGGTGCTAGCACTGTTACAAGTCTGCACTTCTGTTTGTGATCTAAATATCTCTGTAGCATATGTGCATCTAATAAATGGTTCAATAACATAGCCTTTTACTGGTAACTGTAATAGAGTGTAGGCAGTGTGTTTTGCTACCTATTTTTGTTAGTAACACTACTTGCTTAGTTGTTAGGCAACAGAAACCTGTGGACATCCAATTTTTCATTAATTACCAAGGTAATAGTCTCTCAGTTTTTATTTTCCTCATTAGGATTGCTTCAGTCACTAACACATAAAGGAATGAAAATGAATCATTCTGCGTATTGTGCCATATCCATGTTGTCCGCATCTGGATTCCTTTTCTTTGAAATCCTATTAAAATGACACTTTAAATTGTTTTGCGAGGATCTCTCTGCTGAGCTTGTTTTTCAGCTGGAGGGCTTGGAAATTAAGAACTTAGATGTAATTTCTCTCTTGATTGGCAATGGAGAGCTTTCCCGGATGAAATAAGTTTGCTCTGTGCCAAATGGTTGACTTTTCTAGAATAAAAACTCTAAAGGGTATGCAAAAAGTCCTCTGGTTAATATACTGGCATTCCCAGAACCCACTGAAACTCAGGCAGGTTGCCAGACACTACTTAATGAGGATGCAGAATGTCTGGCACAAATCCGCATGAACAACAGCAAAGAAGTTGGGGTGGGAGGGAGAGAGAGAGAGAGAGAGAGAGTGAGTGAGTGTGTTTACAAGGGGAGGGGGAAGCTGCATATCCACACCCAATTATTAATTTTTAATTGCTCTACTTTGCAGATAGTCTAACAGAAATCCTTTCTGCTGAATTCCACAGAAGCTCTGCATGTAAGAGTTTGGGCTTGTAGAACTGAAGTAACTGTGTCCTTTTTGTGGTGGAATTTTTTTTTTGTGGAAGTTATTTATGGGTTTGGGTGTTCTGTCATTGGGAAGGGCATGGAAGGAGAATGGCAGATGACAGTGATTTGTATGATGCTTTATTGTCAACTAAAACAGAAAAGTATTTGGAAACTAAGTTTGTCAGAGAGTTTATGTGACAGTGCAAGTCGGTGCTTGCCGGGATCTAGGCAGACAGACTGTTAAAGTTACATGACAGGGCTAAATAAATGACTGCTGTCTGAAGGAGACACAATGAAAACCTGTGGTCTTTCTTTGCCTGCTGTTTTTCTGCTCACTTATGTTTTACTGCATGGCAAGTAGACCTGCACACATAATGGATTTCTTTGGTTAGCTACTGAACCAAGACACTGAAAAAAAAATTGTTTGTTTCAGGTCAGCCCAAAACAAGTGGGTGGTTGTATTTTAATTTTTCTGGAGAAATGAAAAACGGGGGAAAAATGTTTTGGGTTGAACATAATATCTTGTTTAGGTTTTTTTTGGGGGGGGGGTTGGGTTTTTTTTTCCCATTTAAACTAACTTTTGAGATCAAATATGATTTCACATTTTCAGCATTCTTCCCCCTTTCTTCCCCCCCCCAACCATTTAGTGAATTTTACACAAGTTTATGAACATTTTGCTTGATCCAATTGATCCAATTTTTATTTTGACAGCAGCAGATTTGTCCAAAAAAATTGTCTCAACTGTACTGGCAAGTCATCTCCAATCTGGTGGGCATTTTGTGACTTAGTTCAGCCACATTCTTTCTAGGATGGTAATCTCTTTTGTGACAGCGCAGTAACACTGTTTGTCCTAGATTTTCTAGTTGTCTTGTATAATATAGACCATAAGGCCTTTTGCTCCTTGATCTTTCCTCTGAGGTGAAACAGCACCTATTTCAGGTTGAAAAGCCAAGCCATTTCTGGTTAAAATGAAGATGTTTCATTTAGATCCTGAGCTCTTGATATTTTTTTCCTAATTAAGCTTGGAAAGCATGTGGGGAGAATGAAGGCAGTTGTGTGGTGATCTTTTGAGTATGGTGTAATGAACTTTGATCTCTGGCCAAGATTTGTACCTGGCTGTGTGACAAGTACAGTAGGTTTCACTGTCTCTTCCTAGTAGTTGATGGACATTTGGGCCCAAAATTTCAATTCTGCACTCCTTTAGGATTGGTTCCAAATAACAGGACACTACCTCATGGAAAAAACAAACAATGCTATGATGTGGCAAATGAGAACAGAGGTGTGTTGGCATAGTACCTGCAGTACTTTCAGCATGCGTGGCACCAGATAACAGGATCCCTTTTTTTTTGGAAATGATCCTAATGGTATATTGGTATTTTTATTTCTAGTCCAAAGCCTGTCTTTCAGAAATGATAGTGGTAACATTGAATTTACTGTTGTATGGAAAACACCAGGCAATGAGAACGCCTGGGCCTGTATCTGGGCATGACACTTTACCTAGGAATTGTCTCCTGCATAGTTTGCTGTTACTTAATATTTCACTGTAACTATAAACCTCTGTAGTCTATATACTTTTCTGAGGTTGTGCATGTTTTTAATGAGGTATCTGTGGGACAGTGTTCTGAAAACATGTTTTTAGCTCAGTCTCTTGGCAGATGACTGGTCCACTTGTAGTTACTGGACTATGAACATCTGTTGGATATGATCTTGGAACAGAATATTAAATTCTTCTGAAGCAGCAGAAGAATTGTTAATTTTATTTTAGAAGTAGAATCCCCTAAATTTACCTAGGGTTAGAGCATGCTGGAGAACCAAAATGTCATCTTCTAGAGCAGTGCTTCTCAAACTTTTTTTTCCTGTGAACCACTTGAAAATTGCTGAGGGTCTTGGTGGACCACTTAATAAACTTTTTTTTTTGTTCTACAAATCGGAGCACACAACTCATACTTTAATATCATCAGTCTTACCTTACAGGTACAGATATTCTCGATTGTTCTGCAACCTTTCTGCGGACCACCTGAATGGAGCTTGTGGACCAGCGGTGGTCTGCGGACCAGTTTGAGAACCTCTGATCTAGAGGAATTCTGTATTCATTCAAACTCCTGAAATGAGAGACTTTCCATTGGCCTACTGTGACTCTCTGGGTATCTTGGCATCTATTATAGTCTCATCCAAGGCTACTGTACTTGGTCTTTTATCTTTATTCAGTTTTTGCCATTACTGTACTCATTCTAACAGAAATTTTATTTTAAAAGCAGAGCTCTTGCCTTGCTTCGTTCCCAAGAATGTTAGAATAAAACTTGTGGGGTTTTTTAGTAATCTGTTTGTATTCCGTAGCTGTGCCAACACAGGTACAATTTTGGTTTTGCACACCTGAAAACTATTTACATTCTTCCGTTTTATGGGGGGTGGTACATTCTGTGACTCAGACACAGGAAAGATACGCTAGGGCAATCTATTTGACACTTCTCTCTGCCAGCAAGGGTGGTGTGAAACTGTTGTAGAAAATGCATTAATTAATTAATAATTAATGGATCCACTGTAAATTTGGCTTCAAAAACCCTGTAAAAGGGGCCTTAGGTTTTTTCTGATGGTCTGATCAAGAATTATAAGAAGCTTGTGAGCTCTAGCCAATAGAGATACATAAAGCTATTTTGTGGGGGGTTGTCTGAATGTAGAAGCTTTTGTTAAATAAGTGGACATGTTAACATCATAAGTGCTGCTGTTATAACTGGTAGGTATTCCTTTTTTTTATCACAAACTATTAGGATCAGTAATGTCCATTTGCAGAAAATATTCAGGTCAGACTAGACGATGATAATGGTCTCTGGCCTTGAAACCTCTGAAATCTGTTGTTGATGTTTTCAGTGGCAATCATTTATTGAAAGTGATTTGATGGCCTCTCACCCTTCAGGTCAGAGCTGAGGAGCATTTTAAGGGTTGTTGGGGGGCAGGGGGAAGGGTTGCATGGAAATGTTTATTCTGTACCTGAAGAAGTTCAGAGTTGTCAAACTGGCATCTATTATGAAAAACAGAATTCACACACTTTTTTAATAGTGTCGGCTGGGAGGGGGGGGGGCTGCTTTTCCATCTGTTATCCAAACAAATGCCTGTACTTGTAATATTTGCCTAGGGTTAAGCAAAATTAAACCTGAGCATTTGTAAAAATGTAAGTGCAGATTTTATAGTGCTTTGTCACCCCTAATTGTCCTCCTGGGTGATTTCAGAAGCTAAAACTTGGCATGTGAGCATTAGCTGTGTTGCTTGTGGCAGGTATGTGTCATGTAATGGGTTTGTGTTGAAGCCACCCATACCAGAAGTGTTGGGTCCCCAGTCTTTGGACAGTTCACTTAGCAGGTCTGCCCCAAATCTGTGACCCCCCTGTGGCAGCTGGGTGAAATTTAAATTCATTGAAAATAATGACCAATGTGCTGAGTAGCTATAGTGCTTTTAGTTTGTGGGAAAGTTAAAAAATATTAGTTTCAGTCCAATTCAAATAAAAAAAAAAGAAGACATTTCCTGCAAACTCTCTCCAGCTCCAGTCTCAGGTATGCTTGTGTGTTCCCGGATGCCTTCATGGCTGCCAATTACTGCCTTTTCTTCCCCTTTGCTTTCTGAAGTTGACCTAAATAAAACCATCAGGAGAGCCAAAGCCTCAGCTGCTACTGTGACCACCTCTTCATTCTTTAACCCTTCCCCTGTCTGTCTACCTGACCACAGAGACATGAAAGATGCCACTTCCTTACTAAAGCAAAGAACCGAAGAATTTTGGAACCCCCAAAAATGCCTTCCTTTTCTCATTGGTCAAAACTGAAGCATATGTTCCTAGAGGACTCCAAGGAAGAAGGGGAATCGTCTTCATTTTCCTTGATGTCTGGCTTCTGTCTTGTGTCCCTTTGTGGGAGCTCTTTCATGTAGAGAACAGGCACCACACAGAGTAGCCAAGGCACTATGCTTTTCATGGATTCTGTACTACTTACTGCCTTAAATAACTCTTAGACAAAAAGTGTTTCCCTACTGTTTTCTGTTAGAGGAGAAGCTTAATGATATATCTGGGAATATTTATAGAATTTCTCTAAGAAGAAAGAAGGTTTTTGCATTTCTGTGCTGACAACCAGTATAGAATGCTCTACGGGGTGTTGTGCTACTTTACTAGGAACATCTTTTCTACTTAACCTTCCACCAAGAAAATGAAAGCCATACTAGCATTTTTTTTCTATAGACCAGGGTTGTTAAAGATACAGCCCACAAGCTGGATCTGGCCTGTGGAGCCTTGTCATCTGGCCCCCAGTGCTGCCCCTGGGTCTGGGTTGACCCACAGTCAACTCAGCCTGGCACTGTCCCAGACTGGGTTGCAGACAGGGTCATGCCATTTGGGTCCTGGAGTGGGCACCGTGTGGATTGGATCTGGCATGGGAGGAGGTCAGGGGGGTCTGATCTGGCCAGCCTGTGGACCAGCCAGCTGTGTGGCACCCCTGGCATAGACTGTAAGGGCTTGTAATCAGTTACTTTTGTCACGGGAACTCTTATCCAGATGAGGGCTTCTGGGGAAAAAAAGGGAATCACGCAGTTTTCACTATTCGTTGATATTTTCATGTCACATGCATGCCAAGCGAAGGGGGCTTATAGATTTTTCCAATCTTGCCGTTAGCTAGGAATCAGCTAAGCTGTTTTTCCTTGCTACCGGGACGAGGCAGATTTTTGGTAGTAACCTGGATAAAACAGTCTGTCACTTTTTGCTTAAAAGATTCTTCAGAAGTTCATAAAAGCCTTGTTGATTTAACTTTTGTGTCTTACGGTAATCAGAGTAGATACCAGAATTTTCAGATATTTGGACGAGACCTACATTTGCTGCCTTCTTGCTCCCTCATGCGTGTTCCACAATGAGGTAATTTTATGTGTTTTATAATGCAAACAGAATCAGACAAAAAGATTCTGTCAGTTTTATCCAGCTACTGTATAAAACGCACTTCAGTTTCCTTGTGTTCAGGAAATCTGACGGTACTGCTGACCAAGTGTCTAACGCCTCCCACGTATTTGTGCTAGTGTTCCTGTTCCTTCAGAGCAGCTCAATAAAAGTATTTTCTTTGTATCTAATAACAAAGAATATAGGAGATATAGAGTGTTTTTGTCTCTGAAATGTGAAACAAACAAACAACAGCAATCCAGTTTAAATACAAGAGTTTCCAGAAGAAATCTATTTAGTCTCCATAGTAGCTGTACAACAGAATTTTTATTATTTCTACATCTGTAAGAAGTATGGCTTTATAAACCTATTGCAGTGTCTCATGGTAAATACTTAAATTCAAGGTCGCCCAGCCTCTTCAATTTTCACAAAGGTCTTCTGGTCAGTCTAGGCCAGTGGTTAGGTTCAAGAAAATACCAGCTCTTAGCTTTCACTTATTTTTTGACTACTGAAATATAATAGAGAAATTCTTATATTGCAGAGAGCTTGGAAAAACCACAAAAGATTGGACTGCTTTTGACCCTGTAGATTCCTGTTTGGAATCTGTGGGTTTCTCTTATGAATTGTGTATAGGAGCTAATATTGGTGGCACCCTGCAGCACTGTTATAAGACCCTTGCAGTACCCCTGGGTGCTGCAGCACCTTGGTTGAGAATCACTGGTTTAGGCAGTATCAGGAATTTTCATGTAGATTCTGCTCACCATAGCAGTAACC
>NW_005842096.1:2121893-2128670 GCF_000455745.1 Alligator sinensis | reverse complement strand
AGCAGGATGGAGTCCAGATCCTGTCCAATTTATATTGGTGCTAATAGCAGAATTTATTTTAGCTTCCTGTGTTTTGATTCTAAAATTGTGCTCCCTTCTTTCATCACTGGGATTTACAGTAAGGAATCAATAGCAGTTCAGTTTAGAAGCTCTTGACATTTTGGTCTTGAGGGTTAGATGAGTGGCGTGGGCCTAGTACGTGGGTAGGATTGGATCCTGCCACCAGGATCAAGGCTGTGTGCTCAGATAGGACTGTGTATGGCCTCTGCTGGCTCCCAAGCCCTCGGATCAGGCCCTGGGGCCCTGTGTTGCTCCAGCCCAGCCTGGTGTGCTAGGATTGGGACCTGGGGTTCTAGGTTGCCTCCACAGGGCCATGGCCTGTGCAAGCCCCATAGGTTGCATGACATGCCACTGGGGACTGGATCTGGTCTGTGGACTGGGGATAGAGCACTCCTGAACTAGTCCATCTCAGAACTTATTTCAGTGTTTGGGAGCATAATATATTTATTTATTTGGACAAGGCTGCCAAAAACTGTCCCAGTGCCACAAAAATGTCCTTCATCTTCCACATGGTTCCACAGCTCACTCACTTCTGTGTTTGACTTGATACCTATTTGTACCAGATTCCAGCTTTCCTCCATACTTCCTTGCTTCAGGGGTGGTGGGGTGGTGCTCAGAGCTCCTTTAATCAAAGCGCCACTGAGTCTCATGTATCAGCGTCCCCACGCTTAGAAGTGATGGTGCAGTCGCTTGAACTAAACCTCGTTCAATGAGTTTTAGTACAAGGCTCCCCATCATCATTTTAAGCGCGGGGATGCGAATACATGAGACACAGAAGACTGGAGCACGGTAACTGCTATGTGCTGGAATTCCAGTATAGCAGAGCAGCCTCCACGCTCATGTAAAGGCGCCCAGCAATACCAAAAACTTCAAGCTCTGGAGAAGAACCTCTATCCTGTAAAATGTACATCCTGTACGCCTGGATGCTTATTTTGCTCAGGTCATCTGACCCCAGATGACTTCCTGCCCCTTGGGCAGGGGTCTGGACTCGGAAGACCTTGCAAGGTCCCTTCCATCCCTAATGTCTATGAAATGTTAGGAAGTCTGTGGTCCAGTGGACTCAGCTTGTTCATCTGCTCCAGGATATTGCATTCCCCCATCTTGAAGGAAACCATTGTTATGACATCCTTCCTGGATGGGGAGCTTGTGCAGCGCTGTTTATCTGGGTGGGAATGGTCTTCACAGACTAGACACAAGAACCATCTGACTTCTAGAGCATGTAGAAGCGAGTCATGCTGCTACTGCCTGATATGTTATTTTCATGCAGAGTTAGGATTTACAGCTTCACCAGTCAGAACTCTAATTTGTATAGCTGTGTATATAAACCAATGTTTTTTCAACCAGGGGATTGCGGCACCCTGGGATGCCTTGAGATTCTTTCAGGGGTGCTGCAGAGTGCTGTGCAATGTTAGCACTGTTAGCTGTGCAGACACGATTCAGCCCTTCCATCTCCATCACTGCTGGGGTTTTTTAGTTTGAAGGAGTTAAGTCTCTGTTGCAAAGTGTGGGATGATCTCTGATTTCTAACCTCTTTACCAGTCTGCTAGCTGAGTTGAGAAGAGAGCAAAACTGCTGTCAGTAGCACTAGAATTTTTTTTTGTGAGCATGAATATGTAGAGGCTTTGCTACTTTAACAAAAAAAATGTGTGTACATATTTGTGTACAGTGGAAGAATAGTATCTGAATGTAAATGAAGGTTTGGCACCCGTGACAGTCCTGTAAATCTTCATGCAAGGACCCTTATGGAGT
Source organism: Alligator sinensis (assembly GCF_000455745.1). Classification (NCBI taxonomy): domain Eukaryota; kingdom Metazoa; phylum Chordata; order Crocodylia; family Alligatoridae; genus Alligator; species Alligator sinensis. The sequence goes on along the minus strand of NW_005842096.1, from coordinate 2,126,861 downwards.
GTCTTGTGGGTTTCTATACGACTTGGATTCCATGGGCACGTCTACATATGCAGTTAGTACACCTGAATAAACCACTGCCACAGCAGCTTGCGCTGGAGTTTATTGCTCCCGGATGCATCACTTGCATGTAGGCATATGTGTTGCGATGGAGTAAATAACCCTGCAGGAAGATAGTACTTGTGTCTGGCAGTACTATCCTACAGTGAAGTTGGTTTACTCTGTCCTAATAGCACCACATGTGAAGATGCTGATGTTTTACTGCAGGGCTAATTAGGCAACTGCAGTAAACATCTCCTGTAGATGTACCTTGCGAGTGTGAGTGTTCTCCCCTCTTGCATCCACTTGTAGCACTTACGGATTAGCGCAGTAACCTGTGCATGAGAACCCAGAAGCACAGAAGCAAGCCTGGGCCTTCCCTTTGGCTAGCAGGTAGTCTTAGTGATGTGCGGTAGTCTCTTGAAAATGAAGTTTTCCAGCCAGCAGATCTTACAACACCTTCAGCTGTCTTGTGAAATAGGAATTTTCATTTCCACTTGGGAGAAATTTTACAATCCTTGCATTCTCCTATGCCTGAAGGAAAGGTGAGTGTGCCTGAAACTTACAAATATATATATATTGCAAATATCTAGTTTGTCTAATAAAAGATATCATTGCCCAGCGTTCTGATTCCTTTTGCCATTGAATTGGCATTTCCAATAGAAAAATGCTATGTAGGAAGATTTCTGACCAGGTTTACATAGAACTCTAGGTTTTCTGGGTTATTTTCACTTTTTCCTCAGTCTGCCAAAGTCTTTTCTTCTAGTTCAGTGTAGTTTTCACTATGGCACTTCAGATGTATAGGGTATCATTCTTTGTGGACTATAGCGAAACTCCTTTGTTTCTGATTAATGGATTGTTTCTTCTTAATTGTTTTACCAGATGAGCATTTCTATTGTTGGGATAGTATTAGCATCCAAGCACCATTATGGTTGAGGTGGTTTATCTTCCTGATGAGATTCTTTACTTTTCAGTCTGATGATTACACTGCATTGGTTGGCAACATTCTAATCTCCTTGTTAGTACTTTCAAGTACCCGTATAGTTGCAAATCCTTCAATTTTCTTTCCCCTCAATGTCTTATTTTCCAGATTTATTTACCTACTACTAATTCTACGGGGTTGGTTGCTCCCACAATCTGCTGAAAACCTGGTCTGAATTTGCTTTTTGCTTCAGTTTGTTCCTAATTGGGTCTAATTACAAGTCAAAACTGCAATTCCATTCTTAAGAGCACATGAGGTCTCTCAGGTCCCTTCTGACACTACCAACTATGAAACTACTATGAAACTATGACTGGCTATATAAGATAGTTGGCCACTCAGCTGCCTTTCCTCCGCTGCCTTTCCTCTGCTAGTGGCCAGCAGTTCACATGAAAAGTTCTTGCTATGTAATGCTCCTTTTTAATGATTCAAAGATGTTTATTTAGGGTTTGGAGGAAATTACCCTTCTGACTATCTCTTCAGGCAATTAGGAAGTGATTCAATTACCTTTAGTTTAAGCAAGATATAAATGATGTTAAATTTGTGGTGCATAAGACAGCACACCAGAGAGTGGTCTTTGCTGGGGGTGATAAATATTAGATCTTAATATGAGTTAAGATGAGGGATGAGTTAAACATAGTGACCCAAATTAAGAGTGCTTGTTAATATGTGAGAGTCCTCAGCAATAATGCCGAGTGCTTTTGTCAGGTAGAAATGTTACAACACAATATAGTGCTGGTTATGTAGAATTAAAAATGGGAGGAGAGAGATGAGACAAGAATGTCCTTAAAAGAAACAAGAATTACTCTGAACCTATACATCAGTGACTTTTTCTGTACAATTGACTTTAACAGTTCTGTCAGAGCCAGTCAGCTTGCTTGGTCAATATAGGCTTAAACTGCCCCATCAATATATTAGTCAATTATAGACCATATACCTTGGACCTGTGCAATGTCTAACTCAGGGGTGGGCAAAGTCCGGCCCCTGGTCTGGATCCGGCCAGCACTGGACTCCCATTTCCCAGCAGCCCCTGCCTGCATGGCTGGGGCTGGTTTCCATGGAGACCCCAGCAGCAGCAGCCTATGATAACACGGCAACAGGGTTTCCATGTAGACTAGCCCCAGCAATGCTGGCTGGGCATGTGGCAGGGTGGGAAGCTGCTCCAGGGCTGGGATCTGGCAATGGCAACAACGTGGCCCAGAGCCAGGGCACAGCTATGATCTGCAGTCTGCATACTCTGGGCAGGAGCATGCAAGCAGCAGACAGCTCTGCCCTGGCTCCTTGTAGCCATGATATGGTCCAGAACCAGGGCTGAGCTACGATCTGCATGCTCCGGGAAGATTGCGGCTCTGCCTTGGTTCCAGACCATGATGTCACCACTGCAAGATCCCAACCCAGCCTTGGAGCAGCTCCCTGCCCTGCCAAATGCCTTGCTGGCACTGCTGGGGCTGGTCTCTAGGGAAACCCTGGCTCCGCCCTATCATAGTGCAGCTGCTGCTGGGGTCTCCATGGAAACGGGCTCCAGCCATGTGGGCAGGGGCTGCTGGGGAATGGAGTCTGTCCACTGGCCAGATCCACCAATTTGCCCCCCCCTGGTCCAAGTTCAGTGGTGAAACAGCCTGTAGTGATTTTTTTTTTTTTAACCAGAATCCTGAACCAATGAAAATATATCATAAAAGATGCTTTATGGGTAACTACTGGTGGCATAGGTCTGTCAAAATAATTATCTTACCTTTTCTGTTTTGCAGTCTGCTTGCTGACACAGCATTGTTTTTGTTCAGGGTTTTTATAACAAAGTAAATTACATGCTATACAACACAGTTTTCTGAACATCACTTTTAGAATTGAAACCTTAGGTGCGGGATAAACAAATGATATTGTAATTAGGTATGTGTGTTTTCAGCAAAACTGTCAGAATGTAAAACTGTCAAATTAATTAGGGTTTGATTAAAGCGGTATGAGTGTGTCGTTGTAAAATATCCTCTGCAATAACTATTTCAGTGCAAAATGTTATGAATAATATGTTCTCTTTGTTGTGTCAAAGGGTCTTGCAGAGGTATGCAGGCAGGCGAAAATGTATTATATTACTTATATATGTATATTTACACTTAATTTCATGGGGAATTTAATTATCTTCTATATCTGGAAATCGTTTTCTCATAAAAATTAAAAAGAGGGATAAAAAGACAAAATGGTGGTAGTTTACAGTATCCTTGTGTTTTGTCATCTTGCTTGTATAGAGGCTGTAATGGGTAATAGCATAAATAAAGTAGAATAGTGAGAACAATTAGTTTTCAACTGTACAAGGCCGTCTGGCCCTTTAAGGATGGCAGACAGCCCTGGGGTTGGAGCCCAGCTGTGGGTGATTAGCAGCCAGTTAAAAGCCCAAGGGGAGAAAGAGCAAGGAGCTTGAGCTGGGAAGGAACAGTTTATTGGTAGGAAGCAGACTGAAAGCCAGAGGGGCTTGCATATAGGAAGCGCCAGGGTAAAGGGCCCTCCTGCCACCTGGGAAAAGGCTAAAGGTTTGCTTTACTCATTTGTTTGCTTGGACCAAGGATTATTGTTTCATATTATGAGGGCAGGCTGAGGGGCTCCCAAGAGAGCAAAGCAAGATAGTGAGGCTGCAGACACCCAAGCCTGTTCACCGACTATTGTTTGGACTTTTTGAAAAGTTCTTAAGGGGTCAAAGCCTGCTTGCATAGTAGTAGGCCCACCAACCTTCTTGCGTCATGCTTTGTACGTTCATGAATATTTGAAATAGATACGAGCTGGCTGCAAAAGCAAGCAAGAAATTTGAAAACTCCTAAGCGAGTTAATGTAAAAATGCTGCAATTTTTGCAAGAATACATCTATGTTTTGAATTCTTCTTTTGTATTCAGACATCTCTGCCCACATATTCTTAAATGTGCAGTTTGAAACTATGATTCTGCTTTTGTTTCACTTCTGAAGGCACAGTTTAGTTAGGTTGTTGCCAGAACTATTTAATTTAAAGAACCATCTACCACACAGAAATGTCAGACTCACTTTTGGACATATTTCTCATGGCTAATTATATCTCTTCCTCCCCCGCCTCTCATTGTTGTTCATCAGATAGTTTCTCTTTCTGCTTCCAACCCCATTATTCTTCCTTCTTCTAAATAGGATTTTTAAGGAAATTTTAAGGGCTGTGTCTGAACCTGGTCATGTGAAAAGACAATTAGCAAGAGGCACCATTTCTGCCATGTTTGGGCTACTTAACATAATCAGACCAGAGCAAAGAGCACATGTTGATGACACAGTGGCAGGGCGGGGGGAAGATGCTCTGCAAAGAAAAAGGCTGTACCCTTACTTTTCCAGGGGGCAAGGTATAAGCAGGTATTGAATTTTATGACGAGGGACCCTAGTTTTCTCTGATTTAAAAAAAGACCATCACAATTTCTGTGATAAAAAAAAACTGCAAATTCTCTGATAACCCCCCCAAATCAGTGACTAAAATGAAAACAAAACACCACTATATATAGGTATCAATTGAACACAATGTTTTATTGATATATTTATAATTTTAAAGCAGTTTGGAAGCCTGCCAGTGCCTCAATCACTATCATAAAATAAATTCCAAATACGTATAAATGTTGGTATTTAATTTTGGGTTTTTTATCATGGAAAATCAAGGCTGTCCCTGCTTCATTAGCTCACCAGGGTGCAGGTCCAAGTCCCTCACTCACAAGCCACAGCCCCCCAGCCCTGCTGATGCCCTTCAGTCTCCACCCACAGCCCTCCGGCCATGCTGGTGCCCCTCACTCCCCAACCAGGGGAAATCTACATGGGTTTTTTTTTGTGGAAATGGAAAACCCAGTTCCCTGATTATGACTAAGCAGCATTGATTTTAGTGCTAGGTACCAAGGCAGCCCTGAGTTTTTACAGACTTACTTATGAAGAAGCCAGATTCCAGACTGAAAGTTCCCTCCCTTGAG
>NW_005842096.1:2121138-2121862 GCF_000455745.1 Alligator sinensis | reverse complement strand
GGAAAGAGAGATGGAAATATTTTGTAAATTGTTATACTGCTGCATGTTTACCTTATTCTTTTTTTTTCGTTTATGTTTTAGTAAAATGCACATTAATTTGAAAAACATTTTTGTAATTAACAAAAATGTAGGATTGTCGAACCCAGGTCTCCAAGAGTCTGGTGTAGAGAGGGCTTGCAGGACTGGGCCCATTGTCAACAGTGGCATTTATGTGGAAGTCTACAAAGGGTAAAACACAGATGTTCTTGACTATTTTTAGAACAGATCCCACTTTTTTATAATTGAGGTCCTGATCCTGCTGTAGGATCCACACAGGCAAATTGTTTTGTTTCACTGACTTGTCATGGATGTAACTGCAGGTCAGGACCCAGATTTTCTTTACTTGGTTGACATGAACACAATTACCTTCTCTTTTCACGGTTGACTTTTCCCCTCTTGTGTTATTCTTTTAAGTGTGTGAAGAGAATTTTTAATTTACTTTAAAGATTCAATTTTGGTTCCTAAGAACATTTCCCATATTTTTTTTCTTTTATGAGAGGAGTCCTTACAAATACCTTCAGTGAAGGAAAACCATTACAGTTCTTATACAGTCAATAAATCTTTAACAATCTGCCATAAACCAAAGCTGAAGTGTGCCTATTTCACATTAAAAAGAAAAAGCAAACTATGCAAAATGGTTCCTCCCAACATAAACTCATATGGTTAAAATGAAATAAATGTATAC
>NW_005842096.1:2102698-2121107 GCF_000455745.1 Alligator sinensis | reverse complement strand
AGAGGCGCTAGGTACATAAAATGGAAATACTGGGTACAGTCAAACCTAAAATGAATGTGTGTTCATAGTTACATGCATGGAAAACGGGTGTGTGTATATAGTTTATTATGCATTGTATATTCAGTTTCTAGAAAGCAAAAAAGAGTTAGGTAGGTTCAAACTGGTAACTTTTGATTTTTATTTTCATTTTTTAAAAGCTGTTGTATTGTTTTGGGTAATAAGAAAAATAATTTTTATCTGGCATTTAATGAATATGTCTAAGAGAGCCGCAGTTCTTTGTAACGTCTATGTTGTCTCTTGATTTTTCTGTGTTTGGAAGGGAGAAGCCAAATGTATGATTTATGCAACACATTCAGTCCTACAGAATTTGAGTGCCAGATGTATAAAATGACTTCTGAAAATGGAAACTCCTCCCTTTATTCTCTAGCTTGATTTACAGAATGTTATTCATAGAGTTTATATGACAATATTTCTTATTGCTTAGAGTTAGGAGCAAGAGAACATTTTGAACCTGGTTTTCTTGCCAGGGACCTATAGTTCTGTGAGTTCAAGTATTTAAAGTATGACTTATGTTTTATATTTAATTTTTTTCTGTGACATTTGTGACTCTTCGTGGAAAAATATCCAAATGCACTATGGTTTTCAATCTCTAAAACTGAAGAGAAAAAGTCATTATCTTCCCAAACTCCAAAATAAGAGATGAAAATAACAATTACCACCTGATTGGACTGGTCTACCTTAGTCTATGGTATGTAGACTTGAAAGCGTTGGTCTGCCTATTAGACCTATGCGAAGCGGCTAGTATTTTCTTCAGATTTGGCTGATTCGGGGGACAGTGATTTGATTCGGTGATTCAAATCACTGTCCCAGATTGATTCAGCCAAATCAGATTCGGTGATTCGGCTGCCACCGAATCTCCAAATCAAATGGGTTCCATCCCCTGCCCACTCTCCCAAACCTGTCAATGGCTGCACCACCCAGCCCTAGCATCCTGGCTCTTAAAAAGCCCTTCACTCACTTGCTGCTGCCAGGTGGGCAGGGGCAATCCCACCCCCACACTGCCTCGTGCTGTGTGTGGGGGCTGTGTCACAAGCCCCTAGAGTTCCTGAAGGCCACTGCAGCAGCTGGTGAGCGCGGGGCTTCTTTTAAGCACCAGGATGCTGGGGCCAGGCGGGGTAGCCATTGACAGGGCTGGGAGAGTGTGCAGGGGTTTGGGGGATGGGGTCCCCCCCATGGTCCCTTCCCCCCTCCTACAGCCCCCACCCCCCACTTACCGTCATGGAGTCTGGTTCCAGCTCCCTGCAGCGGCAAGTGAGGACTGCCCAAATCTCCGCATCTCTCTGAAGCTCTCAGAATCTTTTCTGAATCGATTTGGAGAGCTTTTAATTGATTTGGACCTTTTTATTGATCTCCCGATTAGATTTGGAGATTTGGCTGCTGAATCCAAATCAAATCGGTGCCCAAAGCTTCGCACTGCCCAGTATGTATACATATATACAGTACATAAGGACTGTGCTTTTGCCCCATTTGTAGGGCTTTCCCCATCAATTACATTAGTACCATTTGATGCAGACTAAGCAATCCAAGTTAGTATTAATGTAACTCAACAAGGCAGAAATGTGTTAGTTTGGTGAACATCTGAAAGTCTCTTGTAAGTAAAGCATTAAGCATGCTGCTTAGAGAGAAGGGTACACATCTGGTATCTACCTGGGATGAGGGACCTATTCTGTTATTGTTTTCCGTTCAGTGGGATGCAGGGAGTAATACTCTGTACCCTCAAAACAGATAATTTAGCTTAGGCCTGTTGTTCAGGGGAATGCCTCCAACTTTTCCCTGTAGATTCCTGCATATGGAGTGCTAATGGGATTCTTCATGACAAAAACACATTTTCCCCATTTTATTTTAAAGAAAATACTTAAGCCCCTGCTCTAGAAATTTTGGTAGAGGGAAAATAATACCAATTCTCCCAACTTAACTTTTCTTCCCCTTGCATTTCTTTTCACCAGAAATAAGTGTTTGATTGTAAGAGGTGCCATACATGTTTATGAAGCAGTTTTTCAATGAACGTGATGGCATCTTGGCATTCCAGTGTAAGATCATTTGCTTTCTCTGAATTAGAATGAGCAAAGAGTCAGGGAGGCAAAGGATATGAATTGAGAGAAGGAACTGGCCATATTAATAAGAACTTCTACATATCCCATGTCTTCTAATCTTTTTCTGATAGACTTTTTATAAAATCTAATGGCAGATGCCATAATTTCCCAACACAGTTGCCTTTCTCTCTCCTTTTTTCTGTCCATTTTCTCTCCTTTCCCTTGTGGTTCTTTGCTAACTTTTTCTTTTGGACCCATTTACCCTGGTGGTGATTTTGTGGGGCCATCTCAGGAGTCAAGGGGCATGTTGCTTTAGATGGAGAGTAGTGTCCAATGATGTGTCTCTGTGCTGGAGATGCAGCTGTTCTCATGAGTCAATTGAGGGCCATGGGAGCATTGTGGGGTGGAAAAAAGATGTTGAGAACAGTATACTGATACTTGAAGCTGCAGCCCTGAAAACACAGACTTCCACAGAAGTGTTTGGGACTGGTTTAGACATCTTTCAAGGAGCTGTCTGCTGCTTTATTCATATATGTAAGAACACATTTGCACTGAAAGGTAGGATGAGATTAGGAATCAGATGCCCAGCCCTCCTCCAGGAGAAAAATCACACTGTAGTAATCAATGATATAGATCTACCATCTATATATATATATATATATATATATATAAGGGGGAATACTTAAAAATTGGACTAATTTGGCTATCCATTTTCACCTATAACTTTATTGTATAAGGCAACCTCATTTAATGGACAGTGCTCTTTCTGAAATTCTAAGTAGCTAGTGATTTAACAATGAGTTTTTGCATCAGGATGATTTACAACTTAATGATTTAGGAGCATTAGAAAGTTTCATAAAAGTGATGGTTATCCATTTGAGTCTTGAGTTCATTTTACTTGTTAATTGTTTTTAATGAGCTAAATTAGGGTATTAAGATTCTAGGCTATTTGGTGACTACAAAAAAGCTAAACCTGTAGTTGGCAAGTTCTCAATTCCTGATGTCTCATGGTTAGAATTGAGAGCTTGTGAATTATAGATCTTGAGCGTGTCTCATGTTGCATCAGGTTTATTACTAGAATGCAGACATCACACAGTCAAAAGAAAAGGGTATCTTTGGTACATTAGCTTTTCCTCGCAGCATAAACCTTGACCTAATTCCTGGAAGCATGTTCATATTTTTCCCTATTATTGCTGCATAGGATATTTTCAGTTCATATCAGTTGCCATGTTTGTCTGTGCTCCACTTAACTGTTTGTGTGAAATTCACTGCATTATAATTTATAAGACATCTTGGAACTATTTTAGAATAGCTTTTTTTCCCCTGCTTGCATCACATCACACAATCTTTAATAAAAACATTAAGTGTTTCCAAACTTTGTGATGGAAGTTCTGCTAAAAACACATGCAGCCACTAATTAGATTCAGTGCATTTTATTCAGAGTTCTTCCTTTCAGCTTCTGTTATCCCTTATAGGAGCATGGGATGCTGTGCTACCATGCTGACTCCCAACTAACTAATCCAGCTTCTAGTTGACCCGGGATTTTGTGGTCTCTTCCAAATATCCACGTGATCTTTTACAAATATGCATAAACTTCTGGTTCATGTATTCATTTTTGTTTTGATGACATTAGGCTCTGTCCCAGAGAGACGCAATATACTTCCTGGCTACGAATAAAGCCAATCTGACGAACTTTTGATAACGACTGAGTGACATTTTGCTTACAGATAAAGTGGCATTTTGTATAAGAGGAAACTGTTGTCTTGACAACTGAACTATAGCTAATAATAGAAAAACTAAAGAAGAATATGTTCTAAATGTTCAGATTTGCCATAATTCCTTGCACAATAATGCAAACTTACTCCTGAATTTGAGAACTGACTTTTTTAAATGAATTGTGATAACTACGTTTTTTTTCCACCCACGCAGTTGCAACAAAAGTTTGTTTGTTTTTTAAGGCTAACTTCTTTTTGTACTGGAATGGGTGTTCCATACATTGGTGGTTAATTTTAGAATCCTAGCTAATGTCAGAGATAACAACTAGTCCTGGTCTGGTGGAGATCTGGCTGGCACTCAGAGAGCAAGAATGCAGTGCTGTCCTCACTTGAGGCAGTGTATTGAAATATTAAAGAGAACAGGAGTTGGTTTAGTTTTAATGTAAACTTCATAAGTGATATAGATCTTTGGTCTATAAAAATGTATTCATAGTGTCCCTTATTCAAACGGATATCAAATTCAATGTAGCGGGGGCAAAAAAGGAAATGAGTTGGTGACTGACTGAGCCAGTTTGTAAAGAGGCTGTGTTGATCTTTTAACACTTAACATGGGAGTCCTTTCTTTTCCTTCTCTGCCCTGTTTTCCCCTAATCATTTAAAAGTTACTGCTATAATATTTTCTGCCATTACTGAAAAGTGAAGGGCAAAGGAGATTGCATTGCAGTGGTATATAATATGACCACATTTCCTTAGGAGTTGCCAGCTACAACACCATGATTTTAAGGCAGGCCAAAATATTCTAGTTTTGTGATGTGTTCTAAATAGGGACTTTTTCCCCAATAACAAGGATAACAGTGACATGGTGAGATGGTATGATAACTTGTAGAAAGTAAAGAGAAGAATTAAATGTACTCAGGTTTGCCTGAGCACTGAGCCAAACTCCTTAGACCAGTGGTTCTCAACCTTATGAGACTCAGGGCATTCTTCTATACATTTTTTGATAGTACCCCATTTCAAAATGTTATTAGAAAATAAATAGCAGCATAATCATAAGAATCACTGCTTGTAGACCCTAAACCTGTGTGGACAGATCCTTAATTGGCATAAATTGCCATAGCTCTTTGCCTTGAAAGTGCACTTACTTCTATTTCTTTTCCCCCCTCTTTTTGTGTGTTTTTGATTTTATGCGTTTTGAGCAATATGACAGTATTTGGAAAATTAGTAAAATTGACCTTAGAAAAAACAAGACAAAACAACTTCTGCTTGCACTAGGTGGAATTATTCCTTTTCACCGCTTTTTAGTTTCTTTAGTGGTTCCATTCTTGTCCATTAAAGGTGAAGGGATACACATTTCATTATATTTTTATATGGGGCATATAATAGGAAAACAGCATAGAATATGTAGACTAGTATCTCTATTTCCTCAGTGGCAGTGAACAGCTTTCCAACATTTTCTATTGTGTTTAATGCTACTTCTCAAAGAAGGGCTTGGATAAACCTTTGAGAGATGCTAAGTTATAACACTCATTTTGAAAAGAGACTTCTGCCACTTGGGTTCAACATTCAGCTTATCTGTTGAGTGTAAGATACTTTGTAGAAGATGCTATGAAGAATTTATACTTAAGAACGTGCAGTTGCCTGCCTTAGTTTCTGTGTAGAGGAGAAAAAAATATTCTACCACAGAACAAAGCCATGAAGATGTCCTCTCTGAAGTGTATTTTGGGGTGAAGAGCTTGTGTAGGTTTGTGTAAACAAGATCAGCATTGCAGCTCAGTCTGCTGTTCTAAATAGCTGGTGTGCTTTATGTGTCCTGATAAAATACACATATGCTGCAGACACCACACTGGGAGCTCCTCTACCATCATGAACTTGAAGAGATCCTTATTTAAATGAATCACAAGTCCCTTGAGGTAGTCCCAAAATACTTTGGTGTACCTCTTTTTTAAGTTGTAATCTTTTGAACACTCAGTCCACTGGCCCCGAGTTGTTGGCTCTTTTCTTTCATCTGGACTCTTGCAAAAGATTATCTTCATAATTTTTTCTCATTATCAGTACTTGCTTTGAATTTTTTGCCGTATGTTTTCTTTTTTGCTCTTAGCTGAAACACAAATACTATATTTTCTTACATATAACGTGCCATGGAATATAATACACACTTTGTTTTAAAAGGCAGAATAAAGAAATGAAGATGTTTCTAGAGTTACAGCTGCATAGAGCAGGACAGAGCCTAATCTTCAGCTGTCACCATTTCTTTCCTGCTTAACTAAAGTTGAAACATTAGCTGCTAATGACTAGTTTTCATGGGTGGATCTATGATTTTGAAAATAACCGAAGAGTTTCCAGTGCTGTAAAATAGGAGGAGAAAGACCAGGAGCAGCTAGGAGACAACAAAATTGCTCTAAGACTAGGGACAGAAGTTGCACATAAACTGATTTAAGTGATTGGAAACTGGTTTAAACTTGTAACAGAACAGAAGTTCAGTCCACATAAACAACTTTCAAAATGACCAAAACCAGTTTAAGATAAACCTGGTTGGATGTAGTGTTAGAGGGCGCTTGTACACATGATGGGGGTTTAATCCCTAAGGTTGCATTCTGTGCCTCATAAACTGAAACGGTGGGTTTTTAACTGAAACCCACTGTTTCAATTTTTCAGTCATGATATGGCAAGGGCTTGACCCTTTTAAAAATTTTTTTTGGCCAGAGCCTGACTGTGGCTGGGGGGCAAGCTGCCAGCGGGCTGAGTGGCACCTGAGCTAAGGGGGCCTCGGTCCTTCCCTCTGCGGTGGCAGCACCTCTGGGGTTGCCCGGGCAGGCTGCCAGCGGGCCAGCTGCTGCCTCAGCCAGCTTGGGGTTGGGGAAGAGTTGGATCAGGCCGGGTGCTGCCTCTGAGCTGGGGCAGCACCCGGCCTGCTAGCAGCTTGCCTGGGTGGCCCTGGGGGGTGCTGCCACCATGGAGGGGGAAGGACTGGGACCTCTTGCAGCTCAGGAGCCACTTGACGTACTGGCTGCTTGGGCCCCTGGCTGCAGGAGAGGTGGTCAGGCTCTGCTGAGGGGGGGAAGGATCAGGCCCCTCACCACTTGTGCCTTCAGCAGGCGCTTGCTGAAAGCAGAAGCAGTGATCCTTTTTTTTCTGTGGAGCCTGCCTGCCTCTCCTGCAGCGGGGGAGCGAGCTAACAGCTGCAATGCATCTTGCAAACTAAACTACATCCAGATGTAGTTTAGTTTAAAACAATGCAAAGTCATTTAAAACCCCCCAAACCCTTGAACGTGTACAGTGTGATGCCCTCAAGCCACACAGTGACTTTTTCATCATGTATACATGTTACATGTACAAACGCCCAGACTTAACTGATTTAGGTCAAACTGGTTTATGGAACTTCTGTCCCAGACCCTTCCTGGTTCAAGTTAACTTTGTCCCCCAGCATCCCAGGATGCTTTGCAGCCCTGGGTTATGCTGCCTGCTGCAGTGGAGCAGGGGCTGCCTCGCCCCTTTGATCCTTAGCCTGCTTCTTGCCTGTGTCTGTAAGCCTGTAAGGACAGCGGGGGGCAGGGGAACAGACACCTAGCCAGGGTGTACGCAGCATGTAGGGGAAGAGAAAACCCCTGTGGTGTGGGCTCTTCAGACCCTGGCAGCCCTCTCCCTTCCCAGCTGTTGATTGCTTAACCATCTGCCACAGCAGCGAGGGAGAAGGAGTCCTCCTGGCCTGCCCCTGCAGCCCAGCATGGGGACACCAGGGAGCCCCTGCCTGGGAGGGCTTCTCCCCACCCCAGTCCAGGGTCCTCCAGCCTGGGGCAGCCCCAGGAGCTGAGGGGAATCTTGCCTTCCTGAACCTTGCCTCAGTTCCTGCCAGTCTCAGGCAGCTTGAAGGAGTGGAGGGAAATTCTCCCCTTCCTCCACAGGCATTTTTGCCTTAGTTGCTGTGAACCTAAGACAAAATGCAGGGGAGCAGAGGTATTTCCCCCTGTTCCCTGGGCTGCCTTTCAGACTCCAGCACCTAAGGCAAACAGGTGGGGTTGGGAAGAATTCCCCTCAGCTCCTGGGGCTGCCTGGAGCTGTGGACCCTGGGCTGGGGTGGGGGGAAGCCCCAAGATGGGGGTGCTCCCTGGTGCCCCCATGCTGGGCTGCATAGGCAGGGGCACCTGGCCGCGGGGTTTCTTCTCCCTCACTCCTGCAGCAGCAGCTGAAGCAGTCAGCAGCTGGGAAGGGGGAGGGTGGGCTCCCCGTGGCTGCCTGGGCTGGGGAACCATGTGAGGGGGAGGCTCTGCCAAGGTGGGCCAGCACCCAGACAGGGGGCTCCTGAACACCCGATGTGGGGGAACATCAGGGGGCTGGCAATGGCCAGCAGGCTGGGAGTTGTGCTCTAGTGCCCCCTGCCTACTGGCCTGGGTCAGTGCAGACCTCCCCCTGCCTTTCCCAATTGAAAACTGAATGTCAGTTCAGTTGGTTATTGGTTCAACCTATGCAGGAAGCTGCCTAGTTTGAATTGATTCAGCCTCAGGCTTTTTGCCTGAGAAAGTTTAGCTTGATTAGTGCAGTGGTGTTCAAGGTCTTGGCCCCATGGGTCAAATGAGTGGTATGGGGTCACTCTGCAAGTCAGATCTGGCCCTGTATGTTGGAATTGGATCCTGTGGTCCAGCACCACACCTGCCCAGCCCTGCAAGCTGGGATTCATCCTTGGGGCCCCAGTTCTGCCCTTGCCCTTCAGGCTTCTGTAGATTGGGCCCTTGGGCCTAGCACTGTTCCCACCCTCCCTGGGATTGGAGGGTGGGCTAGTCCCTGTGCATTGGGACTATCTCAGGGCTCCCCACAGGTCTGGAAATTTGGTAGAAGGGGAGGAGTGCCACTGCTCCCCTGCCATTAAGTTTCCAGGCCCTTGGGGAGCCCCACAGGTTGGGTAACACAGCATCTGGGGCTGGATCTGGCCCGCAGAGTGGGGATTGAATGCCCCTGGATTAGTGGAACATCAAGACAATTAAAAAAGGAGAGACAATTGGTAACACCAATTGTGGAGTAAAGAACAATGAGGCCTTAAGTCAGTCGACTCCCTTAGCTGCCTAAATAGTAATTCCACTATTGCTGCACTGTGGAGTAGGAATCAAAGCAGGTTGCTTCTCTCCTGAGCAGGAAATCATCTTCCCTGATTAACACCCCCCGGCCCAATTTTGGGCAGCTTATTTTTGGGGAAAAAGTGTGTGTGATTTTCACGAACATACAATATATTGAGTATTTTTCTTTCCTGGTAGTTACCTATATATTATAAGGGCTATTGTTAGTAGAAAGTATGAAAAGAAAGTCAGTTGTCAGCATGGTTAAGTGGACACTAGGGGTGCTGACAGATGTTGGAGGGGGAGAAGACCCAGCAGTTTACCAGAAGAGGAATCGCGTCAATTTGACTCAGCTTGCCCAGTATCTGCATTGCTCACGTGCTTCAGCAGGGCTTTTTGGTGCTTTTATCTAATAGCTGATTGGGCACACATTGTGCTTGGTGCAGGGGTATGCCAAGTTGAAAGTAAAGCACTGTTTTGTGTTTTCCACATCTGTAAGCACCCTAGATGTCTGTCTTCTGAACAGTATTGGAGTTCATGAACTTGGCAGATTCTGACTTCAACTTTTTACGTTTTACTTTTTTCTTTGCATTTTATATCCATCCACTGAATTTATTGGAGTTTTAGGCTGTTTGCATAATCTGATCTGATCTGATCTGAACAAAACATGAACTTCTGTGGTCAGATTCTACCTTATGTGATATAAGTGGAGGGATAATCCTCTCCAGTTTAGATACATCCAGGAAGAATGCTTGCTGTTTGCTTTTACCCTTGGCCTTGAGCTGCTACTGAAGGCAGATCATAAATGAAAACACTTTTTTTTTTCCTTTTTTTCCCTGGCAATACGTATGTTTATTTCAGTAGCAGTTTAGGAAAAAAATTAGGTCTGGACATAATGATGACATTTAAATCTGTGGATGCTTATTGCTCTGAGTCCTATATCAAACTGAGAGTAGTATTTCTAGAAATGACTCTATTTCAGTTGTGTTGAAGGAGAACCTTATATTTGCCTTCTGCTAAAGACTCTTTGCTGATTATGCTTAAAATTTAGTTCAGACTACCTTGATGAAAACATAAACCTGTTAAAAGGACTTTCACAAGTATGAAGTGCATTGAAGTTGAAAAAGCTTTCAAATTATCTGCAGAAATAATACTTTCCAGAGATCCCAAAATATATCAGTACTTCTTCTTTTTTTTTTTTAAGTTGTTGTATTTTGAACACTTAATGTGGGTCCACTGGCTTTGCGTTGTTGCTTTTTTCTCCTCCAGTTTTAAAAAAATAATTCTGAATTAAATGTTCTATATCACATGTTTAATGTAAGCAAAAATGCACAGATTGGTATACCCTCTACACATAATACCCAGAGCTGGCAGCACCATCTTTAATTTAGGTTGCTTCACACTTTCCATTTTAAGATCCTGGTTTCAATTGTTATAACTTTTTCCCCCAAGTTTTAACTATTTGACTTGAAATTTCACTTGGTTGTTGTTGGCCTTGTACTGACCCAGCAGGTAGAAGATTGTCAACTAAAACAGTTCAACTGTTTCTGAGAATAAGGCTGGGAAAATACGTTTTGTCCAAGGGTGTTTTTTTTCCTAGTTTTGCTTTTTCATTTTAAAATCACGTAATTGAGAAGCTCTGTGTTTGGATCAAAGAACTGAAATCTGGCAGAGGCAGTGGTCACAAAGAATGCATCATATGTGTGGGCACATTATGAATCTGATTCAAGTTCCTTGGGTTTTTCACAAATGCTTACCTGGCTTGCTCGCACATTACATGCCCTATAATCTCTGACATGCAATCTCACATGCATTCAGAAACAGTTTATAAAAACAAAGTTGTGTACTTGTGTTCAGGGGTGCAGCAAACAAGATTTTGTTGGTCGATACCAATAGATGATTATTAACTCGCCATATCGGCTGATACCAGTCTGATAGCTGATTTACAGGAATGCAGCCTGGCAGCTTGGAGCGCAGCATCCTGCTAGTGAGCTGCCAGGTGGCTTGCTGTGGGATGGAGCTGCAGGCGGCTTGCTCAGAGGGTGTGGGGGTGGGGAGAAGGGGCTGCTTCTCACCACTGCCTGCATCCCTGAGGGTGGTATAGGGGGCATGTGTACCTCCCTGGATTTGTGTGGGGCAAGGGAAGGCTACCTGCTGCAGGCTTAGGGCCAGGGGCTGCACCAGCCTCTTCCTGGAGGGGGGAGACTGCGCTGGGGTAGCCATAGCTTCCCAACCCCTCCCCCCCCGGTGCCGTCTCTGCTTGGGGCACTCCACTCTGTTGCCTTTCCCTCAGGAGCCCCCTACTGCGGGGTGGGCAGGGGATGTGCAGCCAGCACTGGGCTCCTGAGGGAAAGACAGCAGAGTGGAGTGCCCCAAGCAGGGGGTGGTGCTAGGGAGGAGCTTGGGGTTCTATGGCCACCCCAAAATTCACCCTAGCCCCTGCTGTTGCCACTCCTCCCAGCACCGCCTCTGCCCGCTGTGTGCAGCTGAGCCTTCCCCATCCCACCCTGCCCCCACCCACTGCAAGCACAGCCCCTGGTGCAGCCCCTGGCCCCAAGCCCACACCAGGCAGCACCCTTGCCCCATGCACAAATCCAGGGGGACACATGCCCCCCATGTCTCCCCAGGGGCTCATGCAGCAGCAGGGAGCTGCCTGCTCTCCCCATCCCCCCTTGCACCTCTTGGACAAGCCGTCCACAACTCTGTCCCCCCTCCAGGCCTAGGGGTCCCATTCACAGCCCTGGCTGGACAGCCTCTGCCCTTGCCCAACTCCCTCCTTCACTGGGAGGGCCTGGATCTCCACCCCCCCATGCCCCTTGCCCCCACCACAGACTTAGCAGCAGGATGCTGCTCTCCAAGCTGCCAGGCTGCATTCCTGGGTGCGTGCATACTCCAGCTATGTGCATGCATGTGGCATTTACCAGTGACATTATTGGCCAAAAATAGCTGATTGTCGATAATGTTAATTTTTCTGTTATCGGTGCCAAACCGATATGTGACCAATATATCAGTGCACGTGTACTTGTGTTAGGGATATGCCTTTTGCCTTCCTTATGATTTTTTTTTCCCAGTTTATCCGTGCTGTAAGCTCTTAAATCTCAGTTTATATATACTTAGTACAGATTTTTTGTAGTTTGGAAAAACAACCTATGAACATGTAATTAAAGCTTGTGTTATACAAGGGGACTGAGTTACAGTTTTGGGCACCTTTAATCCTGACAATCTGACTTTTGAATGCTTGGCTTGGAAGCCTTCACAGTCTTTTGAAGTAAATTTTTTGGTTGTAAAATTATCATAGAGAAGACCACTCCATAATTAAAGTAAAAGATAAAATTGCGACTTGCAGGATTTAAGGAAGCCCCACTCAGAAGCAGCTTCTCTAGGTGTGAAAAGGGAGCTCTGGAAGAGGTCACGTGAGGGCTCCTGGAGCACTAGTGACGAGACTTACTTTTAGATAAAAATTGTTTTCATGGCATCTAGCTTACTTGCTTCAAATTATAGTGCTTCAGATCTCCCATACTGAATATATTACAAATCTTCTAGATTACACCCACTGTCTTGCAGTCTGTTGCTACTAGATGAACATTCAAAACAGTTGCACAGACAGCATGAATACTTCACTTGTATTTGCTCTGAGAAACCCTTTTTTTAAATAA
This sequence comes from Alligator sinensis, assembly GCF_000455745.1. Taxonomy (NCBI): domain Eukaryota; kingdom Metazoa; phylum Chordata; order Crocodylia; family Alligatoridae; genus Alligator; species Alligator sinensis. Next base: position 2,108,595 of record NW_005842096.1, on the reverse strand, counting down.
GAATATAGAAAAATAATTTCTCAATGTGTAGTAGTGTTCAAGGGGCTTTCTGTGCAGGTTAAAATAGAATTCTATATTAAAAATACATTTTCCCACTAAGTTAATCTAAAGTGTGCATATTTGGGTAATAGTTATGTCTTTTTTTTTTTTTCCTGAACCAGATCTCATGTGTCAGCAGTGGATGAGTGTAGAGAACTTGTTTGCTTAGGGAACTTGTCTCTCCAAGGAGCCCCATGTCCTGAATGCATTTATAAAACGGCAGCAGGCAGCCAGGGAGTTTATAAGCAAAAACAACAGGCTGTCAGGATTTTTACCAACTGGGATGAAAAATCATTCAGAAATAGTGTTGTAAATGTTGCAGAAGATTAACTTTTTCATAACAGTATTTAAAATATGCATGGTGAATATCCTGACAGCTGGCAGAAAATGGATTCAAGGAACACTCAAACTGGTAAGCTTGATTTGGACAACCAAATCAATGTGAAGGAGGACAACTAACAATGTATAGTAAGGAAAAGGGCTTCCAACCTCTGTGGCTGAGGCAGAAAGCACAGAATAATTACAACAGAAAGAATAACCATATGGAGCCTTGTTGCCTGGTTCTTTCTTGGGCTTCTGCACAATTTGGTTATTCTGTCAGATAGAATATATTACATCAAACTGCTTTTTTTCCTGTACAATGTGTCAAAGGCATACTGTGGATTCTCATGTGGGAGCAATTGAGTATGCTGTAGACTAGACTGTGTTCGTGTAGGTTGGGCTTCCTGGGTATGCACGTAGATTGTCATTGTCTGTGAGAAAGAAGTGGTTCCATCTGTGACAGACTGATAAGATGGTGGCAGAAAGAAAATTGGAATTAACTGCAGCAATGTGCTGCTTCTTTCTAGGGTTCCTGATGTAACTTGAAAGCTTACTGTGAACCTAGCCAGTAACCTTGGGCTTTTAGCCCAAATGAGAGGGTGGTAGCACATGTTATCAAGCCAAAAGTTGCACGGGATCTGGAATGTCTAGTCAAAGCAGGACTCCTGTCATTTGTCCTCAGTGCCATAGCAAGGAAGTGTGGCACCTGGGGCAAGCCCACAGCGATAGCCTACCCTTGCCTCACGCACAGATCTGGGGGGCACATGCCCCACCATGCTTGCCCGGGGGGAGCCACCCCTCCCCTTGTATCACCCCGGATAAGCTGCTTGTGACTCTGGCCCAGCTGGGCAGCACCTGCCCCAGTCCCAGCCCCCTTCTCCCTCACTAGGGGGCCTCGATCTGCCCCCCCTTACACCCTTTCCTGCCTCCCGCCCCTTCTCCCACAGCAGACTCACCAGCTGGATGCTGCTCTTCAAGCTGTTGGGCTGGCTGCGTGCGTGCTGTGGCTGTGCACATGCACACGGCATTTATCATTGCCGTGTGCAATGATAAATGCACACGGCATTTATTACAGCCAAAAATTTTCAACATATTTCAACATATTTATAACCATATTGACTTGTAACTTGCCTGTTGGTGCACTTTTGCTTCGGCCCCTTCCTTGCTACCGTACTGTCTGTCCTGTATGGCAGATGGACAAAACTTCTTTGCTCTAATGTTGGAAAAGGACATCACTGTTTGAAAGGTCAATGCACATTGTGTAGCGAGTGTATGTGATTCTGGGTGGGTCGCCAGTGAGGGTTGTTTGCCTTCCGTTTTTAATGAACGATGAAGAGCAAACTGAGATGTGCTGAAGCCAAACATTGCTACTGTTGCATGCTCAAGTAATGATGGTTTATTTCCTCTTTGTTACTTTTTGAGTAGAGTATGATACTGAGCATCTTCCAGTTTTGTTGGTTGAAGCAGAGGTGAAAGATGAATTTGTTAGGACACAGCATGATGAGCAACTCCCTCCTTTCAAATATATGCAGCTTGCCATTGCCTCTAGAATAGTCCGTTAGTGGCAGGTCACCTCAATTTTGTTTTTCTTCATTGCAAGTAAACTAGAGTTATTTTTAGACTTCTTTCTGGCCCGACATTTTAGAAATGTGTGTTAATGCATGCTGTTTGGGTTAACAGTCTTTAATCTGATAAGGCGTCTTAACTCCTGAAGATCTGTTGAAGATCCAACCTGTGCTTGCATTAGCAAACTTGCTTCATTTCACATAAGTTCTATTTCTATCCGAATGCATTTTGGTAATCTTAACAGTATTTTTAAAGAGCACGAGCACAACAAAGATCAATATCTGGCGAAGTGCATGAGACAGAAACGTTTGTGTTGTGCAGACTGCTTCCCCTGGGAAGTGCAGAGTATAGCCTGGCTGCTCAGCTTGTCTTAGCATGCCTCAGCTCTCTCTGCTGCTCCAGAGTACTTTGACATTACCCTTTTCCTTTGCACTGTGGGCACAAGAAAATCAGTGAATTTGACTGGAATCCCAGTCTGTTATAGAGCTCTGCTTAGTGTGCCTTAGACCAAAAAATGACTAGTCAGTCTCATCCTACTGTCAATAAAAGGTGGTAAGCAAGGTGGCAGGAAAGGGTAATGTCATATCAAGAGTAAGAGAGGGACTGCTGCCATAAGGTAAAGGTGTAGAGAGGGAAGGTGAAAAATGGGGGGTGACATACATAGCAAAGAGCAGAACAGAGAAGATTTGAAAGAACACTGAATGGTTTGGCTGACTGGGAGAGGGAACGGTGGACATCTGATACGCCAGGTTGGAAAAGCAAAACACAAGCCTGACATTATTACTGTGTAGAATATACGTAGTACAACATAGCGCATCAAAAATGAGCATTTGGAATTCTATTATGTTTTATTTGTTTCTGATTTTTGTAATGTACTGGGGGCACTAACGGTTCAAGAAAACTGGAAATGGGATACAGAAATTTTTTCTTGCATTTTACTCTTTCAGGTTTAGGTCAGATCCAAAAGTTGTTACTTAGCACTTACTCCAACACCCAGCAGTTCTGTCCGTATAATGAAGAAATACCCTCACGTCTGGTGCTCTTGTTACCTGGCTTAACGTAAATGAAATTAACTTGGAGACTTAACTTATTTCTTCTCCCTAACTTTATTTGCTTACAGTCGAGGTTTAGACATGTTGGGCCAAATTTTGTTTTGTCTCTTGGGCATCTCAGTGACACTTCGGTGTCTAAGTGTCATCCTATTTCACACAGCTCAAGTCTCAAAAGCTGTTACTTTTGTAGCAGTTCATCATTTTAGCTTTAAGGCTAAATCACAAAAACAGTGAAGACGACAGTTCACTTGGGGTTTTTGCATTAATGTCCCATCTGGCCACTGGGAGAGGATCCTGTGCTGCACTGGGCTGATGGCAGTTCCAGATGTTTAGTGGATTTTTAGGTGCGTTTGTATTGGATCTATAAAGTAGTCCCAGAAAAAAAGGGGGCTGAGGGTGTGTTTGTGTGTACAGAATAAAAATTTTCAGTGTACTTGTTTAGAATGCGTGTGTGATTACAGGTACTAATTTAATGTGCCGTAATTGGCTCTACTATGCAGTTAATGTCGGCGCACACTTTTTTGTGATGCTAACGTGCAGTAGACTAATTCTACTACTGCACATTAGCATGAGTTTTGCCTACCATGCTAGTGTGCAGTAAAATTAGTCTACTGTGTCTTTAGCGTCTTGTGTAGATGTGCCCAGAATGACTGCAAGCAACAGCAATAATTTTTAGTGCCCTCTCCTGGTACCTCCTTCTGACTGTCTGTTGTCTTTTCCTCTGTCACTCATGAACGCAGTACAGCTCCTTTGGGGGAATTATTTTTCAGGTTAAGGTGTAACTGGAAAGCAAATCATTGTGCTGACCTCTTCAGAGCTTGCAAGCAAGCAAACAGCATCTTTGCTGTCCGTGGTACCCTGAAGCAACTTGTCCTTTAGTTGCTCACTTTGTCAGAGTGATCACTGTTACACCCCTCTGGTTCATAATTTAGTCTTCTGAACTAGTTCTGTAAGCTGTCCTTTGAATTCGTACCCAGAACGTTTCTCTTTTGCTAGTCATTTCTGTACACGTGCATACACACGCTTAAGAATTGCAATAAAAATAAAGTCGTTTTCATTATGGAGAAAAGTGGTAGCAAAAAGATTAAATAAAAAAGTACTTGCTGAGAGCAAAGTTACAGGAGTTAGATCTTGAAGAAAATGAAACCTGAGTGGTTTTATTTTCCAGTGCATTTTGCTTTGCTCTGTAAGCATATTGGACTCTCATTTAACTTTTAATTTGTTCTAAACTTTGCTGGAATTATTTCCAGTTGCAATATTTCCAGTGGTTTAATTTTTCCCCAGAGGTTATAAGATTCCAAACAGCAGTTATTAGGGTGTATTCCCTCCAAATGATCTTTCAAATTTTTAAAGTTACTTTTTCTCATATAGCACGTTCATTTTCCCTTGAATACTTCACTGTGTTGCACCAGATTCTTTAGAAATACCCTCTTTTCATATTTTGAACAATATAATGTCACTTAGCATCTACCATATTTTTTGAATGTAAGACATTCCTGGAATTAAGATTTACCCACATTCTCTGACTTCCAATTTAAGAAAATAAATCAGCAAATATAGACATACAGACACATTTACCAGGATATACTTCAGTGGCATAAACTGTATTTACTCTATTACAAGATGAGGTCTGTCCCCCTGCATTTAGCATGGGGGAAAAGCCCCTTGTCTTATAATAGCATACATGGAAATCTCACTAAGTATGTTGTCTATCACCAAACTGTTGAGTTAAAGTACCATGTGCTCAGCAATGCAGACCAGCTATGAATGTGATTAAATGCAGGTGACATTGAGAGGGAACTAAAACATGTCCCACATTGGGCAAATGTGCTGATAGGAACCTATCACAATAATGGGTTAGTGTAGCCTACCTGAATAAGACATATGATAGTGCCCATTAGGCTCAGCCCCTCTCACTTCTGAATCTTTCTCAAGTCATGGTGAATCACAACATTGACCACCGTTCACCCAAAATCCCTTTGTTGCCACCTCTCTCAGCCTGGCACATGATTAGCATGTCTCTGTCCTCTATGAGGTGAAGCCAGACCAGGTTGCTCTGCTCCTCATCTGCATATACATTTTTGGAGCATCTAGGACTTGTGACAAGAACACCCAATTCCAGTTGTGAGTAGGGACTAATTATCAGGGATCTTGGGTTTCCCTGATTTTAAAAAAAAGAAGCAAACTCTCTGATAAAAATTCATTAATTCTCTGACAAAACCCCCAAAATCAATGATTAAAATGAAAGGCCACTATATACAAGTATCTGTTAAACGCAATGTGTTCTTGATATATTTACAATTATATATTTACAATGATATTATCCCGGCTGACTTGGATAAACTTAGTAAGTGGGCAGATACAAACCTGATGACATTCAATACCAATAAATGTAAGGTACTTCACCTCGGGCGGGGGGGCGGAACCCGCAGCATACTTATAGGCTTAGCAGTGTGATGCTTGCTAGCACCACTGCTGAAAGAGACTTGGGGGTCATAACTGACCACAAAGTGAACATGAGCCACCAATGCGATGTCGCAGCTGGTAAAGCAGACACAACTCTAGCTTGCATCTGTAGATGCTTCTCAAGTAAATCTCAGGATGTCATTCTCCTGGTGTACTTGGCCTTGGTGAGGCTGCAGCTGGAGTACTGCATCCAGTTCTGGGCGCCACAGTTTAAGAAGGATGTCAAAAAGCTTGAGAGAGTCCAGAGGAGAGCCATGTGTGTTATCAGAGGGCGAGAGAATAGGCCTTATGAAGAGAGGCTGAGAGCCATGGGACTCTCCAGCCTGGAAAAGCGCAGGCTCAGGGGAGACCTGGTGGCTGCTTATAAGTATATAAAGCAGGGGTGTCCAACCGTTTTGAATGTGGGGCCGGATCACGAACTTTTTATCACCCAGTGGGCTGGCGAGCCATATA
>NW_005842096.1:2101624-2102503 GCF_000455745.1 Alligator sinensis | reverse complement strand
TAAGTCTTCCTCAGAGGTACTGGGTGTTGGCTACAGCCGAGGCTAGGGACTTGGGCTGGGGTGTGCCAAAATTAGTGAAACTTACTTCACTGGAGCACATGCAAACAGGATCTCCATATGTCAATGATGAGCCTGAATATTTTAATTTCCTTTTGCTCTCAGGAGAGTATCCTGAGTATTTTTGTATTGTTAATCTATTGTAAGAGTTTATTCTGGTACTGGGCCCAGGCGTGGCTTGAGAGCATGGGAGAATAGTGTGATTTGGGGAGTTAAAAGGATGGAGTTGCTCCCCACCCACCGTGAAAGGCAGGGTTCCCCCCCCCCCCCACACACACAGGTGCTAGGAGCCCACAGTCACCGGCCTGGCCCCAGGGGAAGCGCCATCTTCCTGACCCCAACCTTGCCTTACCTGTGGTGCCCCGGCTAGGCAGGAGGCGGCAGAGGCAGAGAACAAGGGCGAGTCCGGCTGCCGCAGTGTCTCCATGGGGCCGCATCGCCACACAGCGCTGGGCTGGAGGGAGCCAGAGCCGGGGCCGGGCGGCATCTCAGGGCGCAGGGAGTGCAGGCTCCGCCCGAGCCCGGGGCCGCCCCATGCGGCGCAGCCAATGCTGACAGCCTGGCAGGAGGAGGCATCTCCCTGCGCCGCTCTGCCTCCGCCAGCGACCTGGGGCCAGGCGGCCAAGCCAGGCTGCCTCTCACCTGCGGGCGGGGAGTGGCGAGTCGCTTGGGCCAGGAAGCGGTGCCTTCCCCACGTGGTGCTGGGGACAGGAGGAGGCGGGCCGGGTCTGCGCTGGCCAGCAGAAGCGGTAGCGGAGCCGTGTGCTTCTCGGGAGGGGATGAGCCCGGCCGGAGCAGCAGGGGGGGCGGGCCCTTTTCACC
>NW_005842096.1:2075921-2101489 GCF_000455745.1 Alligator sinensis | reverse complement strand
CCCTTCAGCAGCCATTAGGAAGCTGCTGAGGGGCTGGGGGAGGGACAAGGGGCGGGAATGAAAGTAAACAGTGTTTATTTTTGTTTCCCATCACAGCACTGCGGGCCACAGAAAATGCCTTGGCGGGCTGCATGGCGGCCCGCGGGCCATATGTTGGACAAGCCTGATATAAAGGGTATGCATCAGGACCTGGGCGCTCTGTTCACCAGAGTGCCCCAAGGGAAAACGAGGACAAACGGTCATAAACTCCTCCAAGACCATTTTAGGCTGGATATAAGAAAAAATGTCTTTACTGTCTGAGCCCCCAAGACCTAGAATAGACTCCCTCCAGAAGTGGTGCAGGCACCTACTCTGGACTCATTCAAGAAATGCTTGGATGCTTACCTTGCTGGGCTCCTTTGACCTTAGCTGACTTCCTGCCCCAGGGGTAGGGGGCTGGACTTGATGATCTTCAAGGTCCCTTCCAGCCCTAACGTCTATGTAATCTTAAAGCAATTTGGAAGTCTACCAGTGCCCCAATCACTATAATAAAATAAATACTAAATACCTATACATTTTGGTATTTGATTTTGGGTTTTTTATCATGGAACATCAGAGCTCCCCCTGCTCCCTTAGCTGACAGAACACAGGTCCAGGCCCTTCACTCCCCACCCACAGACCCCTGGCCCTGCTGTGAACTTCTGCTGCAATTTAGGTAAGTCCCTGCTAATTAGTAGATGGGTCAATTGTGCGGGGTTTGTGGAGTACACACACATATTAAGCAGTGCTGAGCTGTGGGGTCACCATGGCTTGAAATGCTGTTGATTTTGGTGGATCCCAGCCCAATGAACTATGTGGTAAATCAAGAGCCTTTGACTTTGAACTAATAGCATGCCTAGTTTGTACTACATATAAGTAGGTGCTGAAGTGCTGCTCAAAAGTGTGTTTATGGAATACCTGTGCTAAAACTCACAATAGTTTCAAAAAAAGGTAACATACATCAATTCTGGACAAAGTAAGTGCGTGGGTATTATATGCAAATTGTTCCAGCCATGTTTAATTTCAAGGTTATTGTTTCAAATTTGTTCCTCACTTCCATGTACTCAGGGAGAGGAGGGTCCGACAGTAAGGTGAGGGGGTTGGGGCTGTCCGGGGAAAAAGTTGGGGGGAAGCAGAAAGCAAAGGCTTACTTGACTTCCCAGATTTATTTTCCCTGCTGTAGCAGTGGGAGGGAGACAAATTCAAGGCAAACCTTCAATAATTGCATTGTATACCTGGAAAATTACAACAAGTTGATATATTTTCCATATATAGAATCTAATTATGTGGGGGTTGTCTTATAACTGGGATTGTCTTCTATTTGAGTAAATACAGGATAAGAGCCAGCTAGTTTGCTTATTAACTTGAATTTTTAGAAGAAATATTTAAGAATTATATTTAAAAAATATGATAAGTCATTAACATTCCTTTAGTCATACACGTGGCATCAGTTTAGGTAATCTCTCATCTGTCAGAAATGCTTCCTGATTGATTTACCACAATTACTTGGGTGGCCTTTCGAAGGGAATACATGTTACATTAACAATCAGATTTATTGACCATGTAATTATGGTGGGTCATCAGTGACTCCACAGTTAAGACTATGCTAAGCTTTTCACTTAAGGATTTAAATCCTTTCAGTTGTGTAGCTTAATTTAATTTAGTCCTCAAATACACCATAGTTGCCATTCAGAAACCAACAAAATTTTTTTCTTTTGCTTAAAATGTATCTTACATTTTCATTGATAATAATTTTGAAATTCACCCTTGCCCCATTTCCACCTCTTCCCCAGGTTATAGCCCCCCTGGGATTTTTGATTGGCTTATAGTTAGGTTTGTGACCATCACTACTGTGGGCTAAAACTTTTGATATGATGTGGGCTTATGTAGAAGCAGTTGTATTATCCTGGACGCAAGACACTTTCATAATTTGAAAATTAGAGTACAAAATGTATTCCCTTTCTTTGTCATAACACTTTTTTATTTACACTGAGAAGGTCAGTATTAACATCAATATTCATTTATCCTGGTGGTAAAAAAGGTGGAAGAAAACCCTGAACAAACTTCTTGGTTTCAAGCTGGGATGACTGCTGTCCTCTATGGCTAGAAACACTTGTCAGAATTGAGGCTTGCAAATCTAAATGCTATATATGGGGGGTGTGCGTGTGTACACCCACATGCATGCATGTGTGCATATTTGTTTGTTTGTTTTTAAAGTCAAGGACTTAAGCCTGCATGCCACTGAGCACTGTGGAAAGTTTAACTTTGCCAGTCTGAAGAGATTTCATAGACATTAAGAGCTGGAAGGGACCTCGTGAAATCATCTAGTCCAGCCCCCTGCCATAGGCAGGAAGTCTGCTGGGGTCAAATGATCCCAGCAAGATAAGCATTCAAATGCCTTTTGAATGAGTCCAGACTAGGTGTTTGCACCACCTCTGCGGGGAGTCTGTTCCAGACCCTGGACACGTGGACTGTAAAGAAGTTTTTCCTTACGTCCAGTCTAAATCGGCCTTCCAGAAGTTTGTGACTGTTAGACCTTGTTATCCTTTGGCAGGCCCTGGTAAACAACTGTTCTCCCAGATCCTGGTGTTCACCCCTTATGTACTTATAGGCTGCCACCAAGTCCCCCCTGAGCCTTCTCTTCTTCAGGCTGAAGAGTCCCATGTCCCTCAGCCTCTCTTTGCTGAGTAGAGCGGGAGGATGACATACCTGGTTTTGTTTGAGATGCATTGGTGGATGCATGCCAGAGTTTGGTTGGTTTTGCTGGCTACGGCATCGCATTGGTGGCTTATATTCATCTTATGGTCTATCAAGACCCCCAAGTCTCTTTCGGTCGTGGTGCTAGCAAGTGTAGCACTGCCGAACCTACAGGTATGATGCTGATTTTTCCTCCCAAGGTGGTGCAGCCTGCAGTTCTCTATGTTGAATGCTATCAGGTTTTGGTCCGCCCATCTTGCAAGCCTGCCCAGGTCAGCCTGTATCACCAGCCTGTCTTCCAGTGTGACTGCCTTGCCCCGTAGTTTAGTGTCATCTGCGAACTTTGCCAGTCCGCATCTGACGCCTGAATCTAGATAATGTTGAAGAGTACTGGTCTGAGTCCTGAGGCCTGAAGGACACCACTAGTCAATTTGCACCATGTCAATTTGCTCCCATCAATAATACTCTTTGGGTCCAACCCTGGAGCCAGTTCCTCAACCATTGGACCGTGAAGTGGTCGAGCCCACAGTTCTCCAGCTTAACCATGAAGATATCATGGGAGACCAAGTCAAAGGCTTTCTTGAAATCCAGATATATGACATCAACCTAGTTTCCCTTGTCTAGGCAATGCGTCTGGTCATAGAAGGAGATGAGATTGGTCAGGCAAGACCTTCCAGCAGCAAAGCCCTGTTGGCTGGCACTTAGAAAGTTGCCTGCCTCTGGCCTGTTGCTGATGGAACCCTTGATGATTTTCTCCAGGATCTTTCCAGGGATGGATGTCAGACTGATTGGCCTGTAATTCCCAGAATCATCCTTCCTTCCTTTCTTGAAGATTGGGAACACGCTGGCTCTTTCCCAGTCTTCTGGTACCTCTCCCAAGAGTCACAAGTTCTCAAATACCTTCACCATAGGGCATGTTATTATGTCCGCCAGCTCCTTCAGGACTCTTGGGTGCATTCTATCCAAGCCCGCGAACTTACGGATGTTGAGCCTCTTGAGGTGTTCACTCACTTGATCTACATCAATTGTGGGCCCATCTCCCGCTCCCTGGATGCTTTGCATCCTGTCCAACAGGGTGACCCCCATGGGCGGGTGGAAGACGGACGCAAAGTAATTGTTTAGGATATTGGCCTTTTCCTAAGCATCATATGTCAGCTGCCCCATTTGATTTAGCAGGGGTCCAATGTTGCTTTTGTTCTTTTCCGACTTCCCACATATCTGAAGAAGGACTTTTTGTTGTCCTTGATTCCTGTGGCTAGCCTGAGTTTGGTTTCTGCCTTGAGTTTTCTGGTCTGCTCTCTACAGGTGCAGGCTAGTGCTGTGTAGTCCTCCTTGGACTCCTTGGTGATGATTCCAGCCCAATGAACTATGTGGTAAATCAAGTATAAATCACATACTTATAAATCATATAAGTATCCTCCTTATATCCTTCTTGGACTCCTTGGTGATAATTCCTGTTTTCCATCTGGTGTAGGCTTCTCTTTTTAGTTTCAGGAGGTCCAACAGTTCCCTATTGAGCCAAGGGGGTCCCCCAGCCCACTGACTGCATTTCCTGTGGGATGGAGTAGACTTTCCTTGTGCTTGGAGGATTGCATTCTTAAGGAGTAACCATTCCTCCTGGACTTCCCTTTCTAAAAGGAGAACTTTCTACACAGATTAATAATACACATCTGACATGTATGTTGGGATGGATGGAGGGGATTTAAGAATACATTAAAAGTCAGTGAATGTGCATGAAAACTCTCCTATTGCTCCATTGCCAAAACAGCAGACAAATATTGGTCTTTGAAAGCTCCTTGGAAAGGAGGTTGAAAAGTATGGTGCATGCGCTCATGTTGGAGGGGAGAGTTAACATAAGCAACACATTGAGTGGAAAGGATCAGTGTAAAGCGTGACTGAGGTACTGCTATTTCTGGTAAGCATGAGATCATGTATAGTGTCTGTTATGTGAAAATATGAATATGGCTAAAAACATAAGTCATTTTTCTGAAGGTGCAATTATTTAGAAAACATTATGTATCCCTATCTAAAAGCTGTTTCTTGCATTTGACTTGAACAAAAACATTCCTCTGTCAGAATGATGAGAAAATTATATGTGAACGAATTTGCTAAGTGCAAATTTTTAAATACATTTTCTGACAATAGTTTATTTTCAATGCTGTTTAGACACTGTCACAAAAATCTGTTTCCATTGAGGATGTGACTATTATGAAATTTGCTTGAGATTGCTGTGTTTGGGTAATAGTAGGGAATGCAGTATAGAAAAATAAATGCATGATAAAACGTTAGTATTTGAATATAAAATGTTAGGTTTTCCATTTAAACTTGTTGGAATGTGCTCAGAAGTAAATGCATTGTAAATGGCATGCAAAGATACCACATGGCTTTCTAATTTTTGGCATATACAGATCCTCAACTGGTGTAAGTTGCCATAGCTTCATTGAAGTCAGTAGTGCTATCCACTGAGAATCTTTTTTTCCTTCTCTGATTTCTTGTAGGGGCATCTATTTGATTAAATCTGGGGGAAAGGGGAACTAATACATAAATTTTCATTAACATCTTTTTGTGTTAAAAAAAATGGTTGGTGAGTTCCACGCAAGCAGTTTCAGCCCCTGAAGTACTTGCTCATATTTTTCTTCTCTGCTGTCTGCCCAAATGTTGTGAGCTTTCTTTTTACTTTTCTCTGCAGCCTTCATCTGTTATCCTTTCAGGTCAAGAAGAGAGCTGTCATTAATTCACCTCTGTGCAGGATCAGGGCCCAAAATCAGTCATAGAGGTGAGGTGACTGGTGGTAAATATTTAGTGGGAAACAGCAGTTAAGGCAGAAGTGACAGAGCAGCCACCTTGGTCTGCAGGGTGCATTTCTCATGTTGCAGTAACTTGGGATGTTATGTATGAGCTGAATATTGGAGAATTATGGCAGTTGTTTATAATCTATACTTATTAGCATTTACACAATTGTTTTGTAGAGAAACTTAAGACAAGTGAGCCAGAAGGAAACAAAATCTGTTAGTAATGAGATATTATTGGATTAGCCACTTGCCAAAATTTTAGCTGAAAGTTGATCTGGATAACCTCGCTTTTGTTAAAATCTTTGGACTGCAACATGGCTACTTTTAATTTAAGTCAGTGTCATTTCCTGTTAGCGTACGCCTAAGAAATGGTAAACTGTAGTCCTTTTTGATCTCTTTGAACCTAGGGCTAAATGCAAGAGTTTAATGGGGCAGAGGGAGAATGCTATTGGAGTAATACCTAATAAATAAATTTTGGAACACAGCCATCCTTAATGACAAGTGGCCTTTCAAAATGACCTGTGATTGCAGCCCATGGTTTTGCTGTCATTTAAGCTAGAAGGGACATGCGTTACTGTCTTGCTCAATTGATGGGATTGGATGGATGATTGAATGATGAGACCGCAGGCCAAGTCTTTAGCTTGTCAACTTCTGCCTAATTCAGAGTGAAAGTGTGCATGCAAGCTAAGTAGCTCTGCCCTACCTTTGTCATACCTATGCTTCTTTTTACGGCACTCTGTGCTAATGCTATAGATGTTCCAGTACAGTCCACCAGAGATTAAGATATAAAGAAAAACCTCAGTTCAGTATAGGTAAAAGGCTTGGCAGTTATGTACATGCAATGCTTTGGGTTCTTTCACTGTTTATATGTAAAAAAACCAAACCCAAAACAAAACAAAAAAGAAGGAAAATTTGGTCTCTGAATAAAAACTCTTAAAAAAAAACCAAAACTCTTTAGAAACTTTTGAGCAACATAATCCCTCAGGTTTTTAGGATATAATTTTGCCATTAGCAATAATCCTGTCAAACTCTTTTGATCCGTTGGATTTTATTTTTCATTTTCCTCATTATACTTGCTCCCATTTCTCCCATTCTCTCTCTCTCCTGCTCTGCAGCACTTATAATTGCTGGGAATTATATTGACACTGGTAATATTTAAAGGGACATCAAGTTTAACTCTCTGTTTCAAGCTGATTAGATTTCAGTTCATTTCAGGTATTACAGCTGCCTAAATTGTCCTGCTAATTTTCCTTTTTTTATTCTCATCCTTTTTGCTTTGAGAGACATCTGCTAAGACAAGAGGAACACTAAACATGAGGAAGACTAAACATAATTTTGGGAAAATTAACCATTAAAAGTGCTAGATTCTCTTTGTTTATTATAATTTAAGGTGGTACTAATCAGTTAAATATTAAGTTTTAAAGTGGATGTTTTATTTGGTTGCTTATAATTGTTTTAAACAGTCAGCAAATCACCTCCCCCCCCCTTATACTCTGCATTCCTTTTCAAGCTGTTGTTTTTAGTTCAGTTTTACATTAGTATTTTCCTTACTGTTTTTTGTCACAGGTATTACTTTATGTTGCTGTTTTATTGGCTTTCTCAGTAGTGTAGGTCTCAGTCTCCAGGCAGCAGGCTGTTGTTGCGGGGGGGGGGGTGGTGTTGACTGTGCTGGGATTCAGTGAGTGGTATTTTAATGCCACCAGACAATACATAAGTAGAAGACAGTACTTGGAAACAGGGTATTAAGTAGTGTGAAGCTGACAGCATTAGTTTTAAGTCCTTGATGAAAACAATATTTAGCTATATGACAGGTCTAACAAAACGGTGCTTATGTAAAGTCTGTCTTAGTCTCATGGGGTCTATTTATCTACCAGTGAATAGGGAGTTAGTGAATAGCACCCTGCTCATCCAACCAAGAGTTTAGATCCCTTTTACTGTTAGTGCTGTTCTGATTTATCAGACTTTATCTTTTCTGAAGCCTGTTTTCTAAGGAATGTGTTCTCATTCTCACTAAATTGCTTATCTTATCAGTTACTACTAAGTTAAAAATTCTCATGTAACTTTTTTTTTTTTTGAGCAGGAATCTGTTTAAAGTGGATGTCTAATTACATGTAAGCAAGTATATAACACATCTTACTGATACTTAGTGATAAGTTGACAAGCTCTGTAGAAGTGGGGAGAGCAATGAATGTGAAATACCTTGACTGTAGCAAGGCTTCTGACACTGTCTCCCATGACATTTTTACTAAAAAGCTAAGGAGATACAGATTAGACCAAAGTACTGTAAGGAAGATATAAAAATGAATGGATCATCATGCTCAGTGAGTCATCAGTGGCTCAGTGTCTACCTGGGAGGAAATATGAAGTGGGGTTTCCCAGGAATCTGTCCTGGGTCTGATATTGTTTAACAACTTTGTTAATTATTTGGATCATGGGACTGAGTGTATGTTTAGCAAATTTGTGCGTGACAGCAAGTTGGGTATAGTTACAGACGCTCTGAAGATGGTGCTAGCATCCAGAATGGCCTGGATAAACCGGAGAAATGGTCCAAAATCAATCAGATGAAGTTCCGTGAGGACAAGTGCAAAGTCCTGTTCTTGGGATGGAATAATTGCTTACATAAGTAGAGACTGGGGAATGTTTGGCTACGCTGCAGTACTGCCAAGACCTAAGAGTTACCTCATATTCAGCTTATGGTCCACTGTAACAGGCCAATAGCATACTGGATTGTATTAACAGAAGTGTCTCGCAAATCAAAGGAAGTTGTTTTTTTGCACTATTTGGCACTGATCAGGCCTCGGCTGGAGTCCTGTGTCTAGTTTTGGGCCGCACACTTCAGGAAAGATGCAGACAAATTGGAGAGAGTACAGCAGAAAGTGACAAAAAATGATTAGAGGCCTGGGATTTTCCCAGGAATTAAATAGGGAAAGGCTGAAAGAATTAGGACTGTTTTGTCTGGAGAGGAGAAGATTGAGGACAGATTTGATAGCAGTCTTCAAGTACCTGAAGGACAATTTGTAAAGGATGGAGATAGACTGTTCTCTGTGATTGTGGGGTTTGGGACTGAGATCAATGGCCTCAAACTGCAGCAGGGAAAACAGAGGCTGGAGATTAGGTTAGATTACTCTGAGGGTGGTCAAGCATTGGAACAAGCTACCTAGAGATGTTGTGGAATCTGAAAGATTTCAAAAGCAGGTTAGACGGACACTTGGCTGGGATAGTTTAGTCAGGGGGGGCTGCACTAGATGACCTTATGGTGTTCCTTCCAGCCCTAATTTCCTGTGATACTTAGAATATACGTTTAATTTTATTTATCCAGTCAGTTAATATATTAATGCAAAAGATTTTGGGTGTCAGACGAACAACAAAACCGAAGAGAGTAAAATGTAACATTGCAGTCTTTACACATGTTCTAGGGCTTGATGCAGCTACAAACTACATCTGGTTGCTACTCAGAATTAGGTTAAACCATTTATGTGTTTTGAAATTGTCCTTTTAATAGGTTTGTTTTAATTTACTTTTCCAGAAGAGAGGGGGAGGGTGTCTATCTGTGTGTGTGTGTGTGTGTGTGTGTGTGTGTGTGTGTGTGTTGGTTCTCTGAAAGAAAAGGTTAAATTATGGACGTTAACAGTAATATGTATTTAGAGTTTATATGGGACATAGAGTAGTCATCCGTGACTTACGACAGTGTCCAAATTAGGCCATGGATGACATATATTTGAAGCGCTTCAGATTCCACTCTGATTTAGAACATTTCAAATACCGGTGCTTCATTGCCATACATATATGTGGCCTCTGCCCCATCCCCCAGCCAGTGTACTGCACTGCTAGGGGTTACCATATTTCCAGGTCCAAACAAGAGGACACGTCACTAGGGGAGAGGGGTGGGCAGGGGGAACATGATTGGGCGGGGGGGCAGTGGTGCCCTGTCCCGTCCATTCTGTTACTCCTCACTGGCAAGCCACACTCCCCAGCCCTGCTGCTGCCCCTCGCCCTGGACCCACTGACCCCAGCTCTGCCAGTGCCCCTGACCCCACTGCCCCAGCCCTGCCACTGACCCCAGCCCTGCCCTCACTCCCAAACAGCAGTATCCTGCCCTCCACCCCTTTCTGGTGCCCCTTACTCCCAACCCACAGCCCCCTGGTGCTGCCAGTGCCCAGCATACCCAACCCATAGTCACCCGTCCTGTCCCTCATGCCCCTCACTCCTGATCTGCAGCCCCCTGCCCCTCACCTCCAGTCCTGCTATTGCCCTTCACTCCTGCCCCACAGCCCCCTGCCCCCACAGCGCTCTACTCTCCTTCCAGGGAATGCAGCTGAGTATTGTAAGATGCTGAAAGACTGAGCAGCCCCCTTGTGCTCTGCAGAGCATACAGATGTTTCTGGAAGCTCTTTGGACATTTTGGAAATGCTTCATCAGCTCTGCATATCTATACACGTGGTGTTTGATGTGCTTCAAACATTACGTCTGTCTGGTGTCTTAGTTTACATCTTAATCACTGGCCTCACAAATGTTGATGGTTTGTCCTGGAACCCACTGTGGATAATTAAAACTATTATAATATTTCCACTGTCTAGCATAGAGACAGGATGTTACAATGGTTAATAATAAGTATAGAAGATGCAGTGTTGGTGATAAGAGGACATAGTCTGCAGGATAACTTTATATGGGTAGAATATATGTAGTGTGTGGATATTAAATGAATAACTAGTTCTTTATATTCGATATATGATATGGAGTTAATAGGGCTGTCAGTTTGCAGCTACAAAATTTTCATGGATTTGGATAAGCGAAGTGTGGAGCCTTGGGCAGAGGTAACATTTTTCAGGGTACCTTAATTCTGCATATCTGTGCTTTTAAAAATAAAGTGTAATTTCTTTTTTCCCTTATCAATTTTTATTAACAACTCTATGGTCTTTCTTCATGAACTCTGTCACAATGACAGTGCAATAAGCATTTTACTTGAATACTCGTATACAAATGAGTCAAGGCAATGGTGCAGGGGTTTGGGTTGTAGCCGTGTTGGTCTAAGGACATAGGCAGACAAGGTTCCTTGGGTGAATTTGTTATCTTTTATTAGACCAACCCAAATGGTTGGAGAATAGTTATTAAGCAAGCTTTCGAGTTCAAAAACCCTTCGTCAGGCTAAGGAAGCTTCAGCAGTTGGTGTGTGCTCTTCCATCCAGCAATTACCACGTTTGAAACAGTGAGATAGGGATAACTGTGGTTTAACATCTTTGTTTTCAGCACCTGACAGTGTGCCAGTCACTTTGCCAAAGACAGAAGATGTGCTCTTGAGAGTCTGAATCTTTTAATCAATCACTTGCTTCATCTCTCTCACTAATAATGGACTGAAACATTCTGTCTGCCTGGTAGATCTTGGAAAGCTATGCATTTTAGCTGACTTGGTATTATGTGCATTCATACCAAATGGAACCATTTTCTTGCAGACATGGATCCTGTCATCATATGATCAGGAGAGAGGTGCCCACTTTTGAGATTCATGTTACGTCTCCAGAACCCGATGCCTGGATTTTACTTTCCAGATTTTTCAGATACATAAATAACTGTCCTGCCTTCCCCTCTTTATAGTTAGGCAGTGAATTGCTTTGATTTATCTCCTTTTAACTTTTTCAGAGAAACTGTATTACTTCCCCAAAGTAGTATCACTGATTACTACAGAATTATCTTCTTCTCCCTGAGACCATGTGTCTAAGCATGTCAATTCCTATAAATTCATTGAGCATTCTGTAATCAATCTTGAAGTGGCAATGAGATACAACTTAGTAGTAATGGAAGGGTTGGAGCACAATAACAGTTTTCAGTTGGATGCCCTGTGAAAGCCATTCCTTGTCTCACTGAAAGCTTCTGTGACAGGACTGGGTTAGCCGTCATGTCACCTGGTGGCCATGTGGCTACTGCCCTTCTTCGGCTCCTTGGGCATCCTCCCTTTCCTCTTGCCTGCCACTCCTTGGAGTTATTTGACTGTAAAAAAGGAGGTTGCCCCAGGGTTCTGGAGCAAGCACTCATCTGTCTTCAGCCAGCAAGTCCCTCCTGGACCCAGCTGGTCCCTGTCCTTCCCCTAAGTGGGGCCCTTTTGGCCCCATCTGTGCCTCCAGGACGCCATTTGCCTTAAGGGCTATTTGTGACCACCTTCTGCCCCTACAGCAATACGCATGCCTCGCAGATGTCACTTGCAGATGTAAGTTGTAAGGCCAGTGATTAAGATGTAAACTAAGACACCGGACAGACATAATGATGGCACTCAGTTGTTACTCCCTTGTCTAGGCTTTAACCTTCTTATCCTTAGCCTACAGATTACTCTAGTTGTAGCCTAGGCCCACAGGCTCTGGTCTGGCCTTTTAACCTCAGGCTCTCGGCCCCTGGCTGCCTGCATTGCCCCCTCTGGGTTTAGGCTCTGGCCCTCTTGGCCTCAGGCTGTCCCTTTCACTCCCTCTAGGCTCAGACTCTGGCCTTCTTGGCCTCAGCCTGCCTGCCCTTGTGCCCCTGCCCCTAGCAGTGCTTCACCTAGCGTGCCCCTTAGGCACCCCTCTTCTAGCCTCCTTTCCATCTCTTACAGCCATAATCAGTCCTGTGGTATAAACTAGAACAAAAAGGCGAGCAACCACTTTAAACTCAGAGTCCCCCCTCTGGGTCAGTAACCTCCTTGAAGGCTACAAGTCCCCCATAGCTCTCTACTTGTATCTCTTTGCTCCTGGGCAGCCTAGATGTCTGACCCCTGTGCAGCTCACCTCTTGCAGATAGCTCTTGGGATAGTCATGCCCCCCTCCCAGGGGTGCCCCTCTTATGTTTTTAGCCCTCTAGCTGTTAGCCTGCTTCTTAGCTGCTGATGTCACCCAGCAAGCTTAGCTTGTAGCGGCATCCCCTTGAAGTAGCAGGAGCTTCTGGCTCCCTGTTACACCTTGCAGCATTTCAAGCCTCATGGAAGTGCTGTTCTTACATTTTCTAGCAGGGGAATAAGGTTGGATTTTGCTCCCAGTACTGTTCTTTTGTAGTGGTAGGTACATAGGTTTTATCTATGACATATCATGGTTGAAACCAGACTTTGTATTCAGAGGACTTCATATGCACCTGAGTATACTTGTCCCTTCTAAGCAACGTTGATGCAGCATTGTAGCTTTGACATTTTTAAATCTCTCTCCTTCTCCATGTCATGCCCTGATTTTAATATTGTTTTCTTCAAGGCCACTGAACACATCTTTTACAACCTCTCTCCCCCACCTCTCCTGATGGGTTCCTTTTCCTTCTCAAAATACTGATGGGGGGTTTTTTCCTTCCCGGGGGAAAATGTGGGCATGTCCTTCATAATTGCTCTCCTACATGTTCATCTCAATCACGATACTACAAGCTCCATTTTAATAAATATAGGCATGTTCCTGTTTTTACAGAAGAATTTCTCTCCAAATAAAATAATCTCTGGCTGTATTTTTAGAGAAATCAAGAGCAGGCTGCCTCTAGTTGACTGTAAGTGCAGTTTTGAGCAACCTGTACCTTTTAACTAAAATCTGCAGTGAGCATGGTCTTAACAACCCTGATAAATATAGTCCTCAGTTCACCCACCCATGGCTCGTGTCTCTGCCCCTGGCAGGACTCAGTAGCATGCCTCTCAGGCACGCCTATGGCCTCTTTTTCACCCCCAGTTGCTGCACCTGGTCTGCAGGTATAAACCAAAAAGAAGCAAAAATAAATAAATAAATAAAAGCTACCGCTTTAACAAAACCTTCCCCCACTCTGGGTAGACACACATTTGAGCAGCCCTCATCTCCTGGAGGTTTCATTTCTCTGTTTCTGGAGGGCTTCAGCGTCTGCCAGTGTTCTCATGTAGTTGTGCTTTCTGGAGAGCTTGGCTACTTGCTGGGCCCCTTTTCCAAGGTGTTCAGCTTATCTACCCTGGGGTACTGCCTTGTCTGAATCGGGTGACTCACTAGCCTGCACAGGTCTAATGAGCAGTTTGGTCTTCCCCATTGCAGGTTAAGTCCACTGCCTGCTTCCCTTCCCTATTTCAGTTTCCCATCAATCCCAGGCTGCCTTCCACCCCTGCCCTCCACCATCAGCTACTGCTGTGCCACTGTTGCTGCCATGTTCTCTCTGAACTCTGCATGATTCTGGCAGGAGAGAGAGAGTTTGGTTCTAGTAGAGGCACCACACCAAAAGTAGCTACCTTATTTGGTGTTTGTTTTTTGTTTTTTACCATATAACATGACGGGGGGAAGCACCATGTCTTGGATTTCAGTATAAATGAGGGGGCAGGTGGCTGCTATCGCTCTGACTTTGGCCAGAGGTTCCGGGTTGGGTTCAGGGTTGGAGTTGGAGCTGCAGATGCTGCTGCCCTACCCCCAACTCTGCTCTTCTTCATGCCCCTCTGCTGTCTCTGCCCTACCCACATTGCTTACCTTTCAGCATCGGTCCTTGCTCTGCTCTAGCCTGGAGCACAGAGTACATGCTGGCTCTAGCCCCCAGTGGTGGTGAGAGCCAGCTCACCACAGGTGAGCTCGCCACAGGTGGTGGCTTCAGCTTTGGCCTAGCTCTGTCCTCAGGGCTGGGACTAGAATTGCTGTTGTTGGAACTGCTGCTTCTGGGCTGGGTAATGGCCAGAGTGGGGCTGGAGCTGGGACTGGAGCTACAGGGTAAGTGACAGTGGGGCAGGTGTGGGGGCAGGTGGCAAGTGGGGCAGAGGTGGTAGGCAGGTTCCAGGAGGTGCAGGTACCACAGGGGGTGAGCATGAGGAAGCACAGACATAGGGGGGGCCAGGCATTGGGGTTTGCAGGCACCAGGTAGGGAGGTAGGGAGAACAAGTGATGGGGGAACAGGAAATGGGGCAAAGGACAGGGTCAGACCACTTTACTCCCCTGCCACCTGCCTGCCTGCTGCTGTTTTCTTCATTTTAGTAGTGGGCAGGGTGAATTTAAGGCGATCCTGCAATAATTAGGTTCTATACATGGACAATTTTAACAAATTTAGAAATTTACCTTAGTGTAGAATCTGATTATTGACGGGTGGTCTTAAATTCAGCGTAATCTTGAATTTGGGTAAATACGGTATGTGGAGCTCTGGCCACAGCAGTGTGAGGGCTCAGTTGGCCTGCCAAATACTTGCATCTCCGAAGGTGTGTCATGCTTGGCAGCTCTGAGGAGCCAGCAGACTCCTCCCTTTGTAAGGAACAATTTTTAGTCCTGCCTAAAGCTTCAAGTGAGCAACTGCGTAGAAACTGAAAGGGCATCCCTCCATACCATGTTTGAATTTGGCATCACCTTGGCCGAGGACCACTGATTTACTCCTTTTGCTTCCCTCTGGTCCCTAACTGACGTTCTGCTGCTTGCTCCTGCCTGCATTAGGATTTTCTGATAAACCTAAAGCAGTCAAGTGCAGAGGCCCAACAAATGTGTTTTTTGTCCTGGGCAAAACCCCCCTCTGCCCCTAGGGCTGCTCTAGGTGTGCCTGGCTGGATGGTGCCAATGACTGCTCCAGCATGGCAGGATTCCTCTGGCTGACATTGTAAAGAGCTGCCACAGTCCAGCTTGGCCCCGCTGGGCAGGCAGTGCAAATGGCTGCTTGACTACTCAGCCTGACTCCTCCAGCCAGGCAGTGAAAAGGGTTGTGGCTGGAGCACATGCTTCAGCTGTATGTGGTCTGACTCTGCATGCTTCTTCTGGAAATAGAGCAGCAAGGGAAGGTCCCACCTGCCTGGTTGCCCCTGTTTCCAAGAGGGGAATGGGGTTGGGAATTGGACTAGGAGAGGCTTCAGGAAGAAGGTGGGCTCTGGGCACAGCTGCTTCCTGATCTGCCTCTGCAGGAAGTGAATGGGGCATTGTAACCTGGCTGTGGAGGCAGCCACTTTGCGGCATCCCAGTTGAGAACCACTTGTCTAGAAGTTGCTAACAACATCCCTGACTCCCAGCTCCTCAAAAAATGGTGAAAATATGTTTTTGAGATGATCCTTGTGGTCTGCAAAGATAAACTTATTTAATCAAGTTCTGTTCATTTTGGACATTAGCCAAGCAGGGTCTTTGTTGTCTCTGGGTAAAATATCATGTTAAAGGAGTGTTAAGTTTACAGAGCCCAAGTGTTCAAAAAGATGCATGAGAATTAAGGTTGTTTCACAGCCTTCTGCTTATGAAGTATGCTGGTATTTAAGCATCCCGGTTTTTTTATATGGGTAGTCAGCAGGGTTTGAACTTGGGCACAGGCCTGTTCCACTTTAGCTTGAAGGATCGGCAGGGAGGGGAAGGAGGTTTTAGGCTCTGGGTGGGCTAGCCTCTTGAGGCATATGTAAGATGCAGTTGGTTGTTTGTGAGACAGCCGCGCAATGTAGAGTATCAGGATTCTGGGCTTCCATTTCTAGCTGTGAGAGCAGACTCTGAGTAGGTGGTTAGCACTAGTTATAGACAAGAGAGCCAAGCAAACAGATCTGGTACATGCACTCTGAAAAACAATGTGGATTGGTGGTTGAGTCTTGCTTTTATTATATTAGAATCTTGAATTCTCTTCCTTTTTTGGGGGGAAATGATCCTGTGCAACTTCTTCATTCCTTTTTTAAATTTGTAGGAAAGAGGCTACCTCCAGGAGAGAGGCTCTAGATTGCACAGATTTATTAATGCTAGTAATAATTAAAAAAAAAAAAAAAAAAGACCATCCGTCATTATCTCCTAGCTTCCCCCTAACGCAAATGTTATTCTGTGATTAGAATATGGTTTGTGAGCTCTTGCCTGAGATGCAGGTATGTGGGACAGAGCTGCCAAATGTGTGAGTCTCAAATAAGATGGCCAATACTTAACAGGTCTGAAAAGGGCTACAAAGTTGTGATGTATGTTTGTGTTTTAATGGGTAGCTGAGATTTTCTTTTAGTCAGGGTGGAACTCGTGGCATCAGGCTTTGCAGTTTGGCAGAGGCCACATTTACGTGAAAGCTTCACATCCTTGCTTTTAGTTTTCTTGTTAATGCACATTGTACTGTAATGTTTCAGTGGGTATATAAAACCATCCAGCACAGTTCATTTTCATTCCCAGTTAAATTTCTGTTACCACCCAGAGTCACTGAAGATCATTCCTATGTATTATCTCCTCTTTCCCTCAACTACCTCTTTAAACTCTTAAGTTTCACTAAGTATATGAAAGATAAAGCACAGGAAAAAAAAAGAAATACAATGTGTTTAGAAAGTAAACATTATTTTGCTTTACTAAAGGTTCTTTTGGCCAAGTTAGTGGTTTGGAAGTATTTTCATGAGAACGGCTTCAGCTGAAAGTTACTAAAACCAAATTCCTTAGAAATAAGTGTGAACTCCAGTTTAAAACAAGGTCATTGTTGGCAGCCTTAACTTTAAAAACTTTCCACAGCTTGGAGAAGGGAAGAATTATTGTTCAAAGTGGTCTGGTGTTTTGCAGGTTCAGGTTTTTTGGGGGGGTTTAATAAACAAATTAACCTTTGATCTTGATGCCCTATGACTGATTTCTTTCCTTTCAACTTTTTACCCTGTGTTCTGAATAAGAAAGGCATTAGGACTGGAGCTGGGGAAGGACATTGGATTCATTTTTGCTTTTTTTTCTGATTAAAATTGGTTCTGCAGGACGGAAATTTGGCAACCTTCATGGAAACTAAGCAAATCTGTTTACAGAGCTCTCTGCCTCTTAGTATAATGAAACCAACAAGAATGAGGAAAGGCTGAGCAGCTTCAAATAAAGAGAGGTTTTAATGCTGAAGCCACATCATTTATTCAAATATTACTTTGTACAGATTTTCTGTTCTCTTAGCCTGTCGATATACAGGAACCACATGGTGTATGGGTCAAGATATAGTTCAAATGGAAAGATTCCAGAGCTCTGTACCCTTTAGAAGTCAGGCTACCTTTTATTGATAACACATCTGACTGCATGAATCTAGTAGTGAAGATGCTGAAGCAGCAGTGGGTGATACATACCATATTTTCTCACATACAGCATACACCTTCCTCCCACAAAAAAACAGTTGCTGGGAATTGGAATTTCCTTTATATGTGAGAAATATGGTAAGGGCAGTTTCTGCTACTTCCTGGGTAAAACCAAAAGTGAAATCTGTAGCAATCCACAGGGAGCAGTTCAGTTACTTACTTCGAGTAAAGATTCATTTTTAATTTGTTCTGCCTTTCATAAACAAGGTGCATATTGTATACTGGAGCATGTTGTATGCACATGAATACACTACTCCCCATGATAGCAAATGTTATAGGAACACTTTTACTAGGGGCGGAGTGCTGGTATGAATTTAAAGTCTGGGTCACAGCTGGCCTTAATGCAGCTGTGCAGGGGGTAAAGTGGAGTTGTTTCTTCCTCCCTCCCCTTTGCCTCAGTGCGCATGCATCTAGTTATGCCCCTGCCCCCTCTGCTCGAGTGGCAAGCGGGGAAAAGGCTGTCAGGGGCTGCTGTGTCCCCGCCACGCAGACCCAGCTGCACTCCCGAGCCGGGTTTTCACCCCTACCCCCATGGGCAACTGGTACCTCCTGAGTCTGGGGGAGCTGGTTAGCACCCATAGACGCTGCTGGTGGTGTTGGCAGTGGGGATGGAGCTGGCAAGTGCCCGCAGATGCAGCCGGCGGTGTCGGCAGCAGGAACAGCCCTATTGGGGGTGGGGGGTGGGCACATGTGTCCCCCCCCATTTCCCCCCCCCACCAGTTGCTTATGCCCACTCCCACCCACTTCTCACCCAGTGATAGAGCAGAAGGGCAGGGCCAGCCCTGCTCTCTGGAGCAGGCAGCACAGCCCAGCCCAGGACTGCAAAGCATCGTGGGATGCTGGGGGATTGTGAGTTAACTTGAACCAGGAAGGGGTCTGGGGCAGAAGTTCCAGGGCTTGGGTTGCGGGGAATTATCATGTTCTATGTGCAACAATGGTCCCATGTGCTCCCAGAGCAGGTACGCAAGAGGATGAGTGGAAAATGGGAGGTAGGATTTCAAACCTGCTGGTGTGCCTGTATTCCCTTGTCTCCTGGAAGAAGGTTGATCATGCGTAGCTGCCTCAGAGTGCTGATGTAATTCATGGCCTTTCCTTAGATGAAAGAAGCCACGTGTGACCTGTAGATAGGGCTTAAAATTGTCCCTGTCCAGGACTGTGGTCTTTTACAAACTAAGGAAGAAGTGTAGCTTTCCTCCTGTCCTTTTTACTTAATGAAACTCCATTGCATAACCTCCTGTCATCTTTTCCTAATCTGAGTCAATAATGTAGATTGTCACGGTGATGTATTTGCAGTTAATGTATGCCACTAACACTGTGTCTGGTATTTTTTGAGTTTGGTTTTTTGTGTTTTTTTTGGCAGGGGGGTTGGCCCATACTCTTTCCGTCATAAGCTGTAGCTTTCCATGAACTTCAGCCAGTTTCCTGCTATCATCTGCCACCATCTTAATAAGCAATTCTGACATTGTTTGAGAAGTTAAACCTGTGTTTTCCAGAGAAAGATGACACAATCAGACAGGTTTTTCTCCCAGGTTAAGGAAATGAAATGTCAAGCATCTTTAGTTAACCCAGATGTATTTTCAGCTGTCCCAGGTTATCTCTAACCCAACTTGAGATATTAAAAGTAGGAAAAATTGAAAACTTCATGCCTACAAAATGTCTTACTTCAGAAGATTACTGCTTTTTTATTCTACTAATATCCTGTTGCTTTGAGACTTGTCTGCAATGATACAAAGCAAAACACACCATTTTAAAATAATTTAAATGGCTCAAACTCATTTTTACAATCATGTTAAATCATCTACTTTCCTACAGAAGCTAGTTCACATAAAGTACAGAAGCCATACTCACCGAGTAGTCAGGAAGATTTTGCCTTGGAAGAGAGAATTTTTTAAATAAAGATTTTTTAAAATTGTATCCAGCACCAATTTATGTTGGTTTCAGTAGGTAATCTTACATAATCTTACATTAATGAGAACAAAAAGCATCATGTAACATATGTAATAATATGAGGCATAGTACTTTCAGAAAACCATCAAAGAGTTCTGTGTTCAAACTCTTGGGAGAACTTGCAACTACTGTACTATGTTTTTAACTTATCTAAGTGCGTTAAATTATTATAGTTTTGCATCCAAAGTTGCAACTCAGTATTGCAGTCTGTACCACCTGGTACAGAAAAGAATCACATTAAAACACGAGGTGGTATTTATTCTGATATGGGATGCATCTATCAGACTTGAAGTGCTTTACTTCTTTTTGAGCAAAAGAACTCAAGCCTTTGTAGTGACTGCTGACTCAGTGTAAGGGGTTCTCATCCCAAGTCTGCAAAAACGTTTAGTTTGGTGCATCTCCCATTCATGCTGCAGATTCATTAGGATAAGTTAAGTTACTAGCTAGTGAGTCTCAGCATTGCTTATAGTAACATGAATCATACCTTAAGATGTATAATGATGCACATTCAGCTGAGCTCAGACAATCACACTATACCTTTGTGTTCAACTCTTGATTTGGAAGCAAAGGCTTTGCAAATGTTTTCCTGGTTGATATCTTGTTTATACATTGTGGAATGCCTTGGAAGAACAGGGTTTTGCAATTACTGTGTGCGATCTTGTCACATTATTCTAACTTTGCTATGATGAGTTAAAGGTAAGAATTGTTTCATGAAACTGTTTTGCAAGCTGTATTCCAGGAAGGCTTTGACTCGCTTCTTTCATACCAGCATCTCATACAGTAGTTTAATAATGCCATAGAAAGACTCGTATTCCCTTTATTGGATGTCCTGCATGGTTTTCAGTTCCATTCCTCTGAATTCTTATTGGCTTCTGGGTTTTTTGGTTTGTTTATTTTTAATCTTCCTCTGAAGCAATGGACATTAGGTAATGGCAGAGGAGTTTAGTGGGCTCCTGCCAATACTTAGAAATCCTGCAGATATCTCATTCGAGGGTCTTGTTCTTTTTCTTGGGGTCAAGCCAGATTTGGTATCAAGAAGGAATGTTTCTTCAGTGTCAGATTGGTAAGGAATAGGGCAGTTGTTGACTTCATCTGTAGCAAGGGGTATGTATGTTCTTCTTTCAAGGATCATCTGATCATGTATTAATTAAATAGCTTCCCTGGTTTTGCTGCAGAGGGGCACTGGGTGTGTTGTTTCCCCTGGTTTTTCTGTGTTATGTTGTAGAGCAGCTGGGGGCCAACCTTTCTTGCAGGTATGTCACAAATCAGCCCCACATCCTCCCTAAGTGCTAATGTGATCCCATTCCTCCACTGCCCTGCTTACTACTTCCTTCCCTGTGTTCCCTGCCTAATCTCCTGTTCTGTTTTCTGCCTTATCCGCTGTTGTGCTGCTGGACCCCTCCTTGATCTGCTGTGTGCCACACACATGTTGTCTGTGCCACTTGTGGCACTCATGCTGCAGGTTGGCCACCCCTGTTGAGGAATGTTTTTGGTTTTGTTTTCATAATATGTTTTGTGCCTGTGATGTGAGAGAGAAGTTGAAGAGGACAGTTTTTACAATTCTGGATAAATGTAAAGGACTAAAAAAAGCTGCTTCTAGTCCTGTGTTCCTAACCACAGTTTCAAAAAGGAATGGTTTGCCCTTATTATTATTATTATTATTATTATTATTATTACACATGTGCTCTAACAGCTTAGATATGCTTTGAAGCACCAATGTTTTCTATGGGCTTCCCCTTAAGTTTTAGCATGGTTATTTCCCCTTCTTCAGCCAGTTGCTTCAGGGCCTGCAGGGAGAAGTGATGCAAGCAGCTGTCTGGATGAATTATGTCCCTGAGTAACTAGGATACAGTTTTTACAATATGAGTTGAGGCTTGGTTTTGCTTTAGTTATTTGTTCTTCTTTTTTTCCTTTCTTGATAATACAGTATTTTTAGCTTTAAAAAATAGCAACTAATTCTCTTGCTATGTGAGCTATCTCTGTCCTTCCCTTTCCATGAGAATGGCTTCCAAATTACATGTGGTTGCATACACAGAACAGTTTTATTGAAGTGTTCTAGTTTGGATGGTAGCCTTGGGTTTGTTTTAAGATGTGGCTCTATTGGTCTCCTTCTCTGCCCACATCCTCATTTACAGCAGGTTTGAAATTGTTCCTTAGCCCTTAAATGCAGCTGCCTTATTATTTTGAGCACTGCAAGCACTGCATCTAGAATGGTTTGGGGAATCCTGTTGGAAATTGCCTTTACTGATTTGGAGTACTGAAGCAGCTGCTCATGTAGGGTTCGTTCTGATAGAGGGCTGGAAGCTCTCTGCCTTGAAGTTGGCTTCTGTGGGTTGCACGTAGAGTTGGGAAGAAGATTATTCTTAGATTTTCTTTTCTTGGTGTTGAAATGGGCACTGTGGAAACTGCTTTTGGAGCACCTGTTCAGTCACAAGTCCTGAGTGGAGAACAGGCTTGTCACAAGAGTATACAAAGCCATAAGTCCAACAAAAAACAAGTTTAGGGGAGCAGGGACTAGTGGAGTGAAGTTGGGAGTTGGAAGTGTGGGGAGCTGGTTCTGCGGATGAGCTTAGTGTCCATCCTTCGGTCATACTCAACTAACTGCATGCACTTTCTGTGCCTCATGCTGAAACTGGTCTATGGATAGAACATTTATTTCATTCTCCAGGACTAACTCGAGTTCTCATATCATGGGAAAATAGATTTTGAGTGAAGGAAACTTCTTTGCTCACTGAACCCTGATATGCGAGGGGACACATTCCAGTGTGGCTCCACGTAGGGCCACCAAACTTCAAGTGACTACTCTTGGGCCTGAAAGGCTGTCTTCCACTTGTATTCTGGTGCCATTTAATTTGTAGAAAACTTCTCCTTCATGCCAGGTTGTTTACTTGACGGGCTGCAAAAGTGGCCAATAGGCTTTTCAGTATAGGGGCCATTCTTCACTAGACTTGTATACAGTGTTCATCTCTTCCAGGGGGAACTGAAATCTTGTATTGAATCCGTGAGCTCCAAAGTTTAACAGGAACCCAGGTCTTCTGCATGGTAACTTGTTGTGCTAACAGCAGATTAATTTATTTCCTAATTAATCAAAAAGAGTGTTCTTTTTATTTCAGCCATCTGCTGGAGAGCATGTTGTTTAGCTACTTGCTGTTACACATTGGAGCTACACAGGAAAAAAGATGTTTCAACTCTTGTTTTGGCTTGTTTTCTGGGTTGACTCAGTCTAGAGTGCCTTGAAACATACACTTGCTCCTCAGTAGCTGCAAAAATTCTGGTTAAACCACTGTTTTTCCCAAAGGAAAAAAATATATTGGCAGGCTAATTGCACACTACTGCTTGTTTTATTCCCCTAAAATTATAATTCAGAGCTGTTGTTCCCCTTGTACACTTTGGAAGTATTGTAGGGTACTGAACTGCGTTTTTGTCTGGAGATGGTAGTTAGTTTTGCACTTGCATGGCTCTTGGATTATTGTTGAAAACATAATGTCTCGTATAATTTGTTGTTGAGCTGGACACCTCCTTTCTCTCCCTTCATGGTGGTGACACTAAAGCATCACATTTTGTTCTCCAAAAGTCCCTTTTGCACATGCTCTCTTTGGGGGCTGCATTGTTCTAGCAAGAAATATTTCCAAGTTGCAGTCTGTCCTATGTGATGTTTACTGTAGTTCTGCCTTGCAGCCAGTAGATTTTAATACAAACTTGCCCAGGGGTGGCCTTGTCCTATTTTCCTCTTAGATGGTTCTGGCATTTATAAAAGCTTGGGAGATCGTGCTTCTGAATTATCCAGTCTGAAGTGCTTGAGCCAACACAGCAGGGAGGACAGCAAACCTTCACGTTGTTTGGCTTGAGGCAGCTGGGCCTGTTTTTTTCTTTTTCCCCCCTTGATCTAGAGTGATGGCATATTTTTCTTGGGTTTGGGGAGGAGGGGGAAGCTGAGGGAGGGAGTGTACATGAGCAGAATAGTTTAATCTCTGTTGATTTGAAAGACTGAGCTAATTTTCCCCCAGCCCCTCTTCTCTATCTCCCTAACAGAGGTGAATCTCAAGTTGTTTTAATTCCATGTTACAAGATTTTTTGCTCTTGTAAATTATGATTTGCCAATAAGTTTCAGGTTAAGCATAGTACATGGTTCACTTGTAATCCTGCACTGACATTTTTAACAGGCAACTCTCTGCTTGTAGTACCCGGGAGTTGCAGCCCTGATGTTTTAATCAGACATGAGTAGCTGATGCATCGTTTTCAGTGGTGTTTGACAAGCTGTCATCAAACTGTATGTTTTTAAAATAGTCTTTCATCTCTTTTCTGATCCATTTGTGTTAACTGATTAGTTCCTGCTTGTTTGCGCCCACTGAAAACTGTGATGTGGAGATGACTTTGAGGAACGGAAATTGGAAAGATCTCTCTGCCCTTACCCACAGAATAGTGGTTTAATAAATATGAGGAACTCTTTGACCTTAGTTTTTTGTAAATACCTCTTCAACAGCATTCCTCTCTGAGTGAAGTTTCCTTTGCAAATGGAGACCTTACTAGAGCTGCCTTTTACTTACATTAGTTGTATATTTGTTAAAAGATGGCTCATTGGAGTTTTGCATTTATATGAGAGAATTGTTTAGCTGCTTCATACAGTGATATCCTGTAGGCATGGTTTCTGAACAGCTGTTTACATTTGACAGGCTTCTTTGTAGGAATCATTCTTTAAAAGTAGAGAGGGACAGTTAGCTGTGTTAGCTTGAAATCGGGCATTTCTGAATTACAGTAAAAGCTGCGTTAACTGGACCTTACAAGCCGGCATGCTCTATTAACTGGCATGCCGGCATGTAAGGTAAAAGTGAAACTGGAAGTGCCCACAGTGGCACTTCCGGTTTCGCCGAGCCCCCACGGCCCGGGGCAAAGACGCCTGTTCGGGCCTTTCAGTTAATCAGCATATTTTGTTATCCAGCCACCCCCCATTCCCCATGGGTGCCAGATAAGAAAGCTTTTGCTGTAGTTAGTCTCTAAGGACAGACATTCAAAAAGCCTGAGCCTGAATTGATTCAATCTTTGCAGGTTAGCTTAACCTGCTAGGCTAAATCACTCTGTAAGTGTACAGACATGTCAGACATGCAGGTACATGCCTGCAGTGGCTCAGGCTAGAAGCCGGGGGGGCTCTAGAGCAGCCCTCCCTTCCACAGTCCAGAACAGGCGGGGGGTGGCGTGGCCAGGCCCCGGCAGGGCCTCTGATTAGGGAGGTCTGCCTGCACCATCCCAGGCTTTTCCCTGCTTGCTGCTCAAGGGGTGGGAGTGTTGCTAACAGGGGTCTATGGTCTAGCACTCTGAGGGAAGAGGGGGTGTGCAGTACATGCATCTGTTGATGATGCAGAGCTTTTCAGTCTCCTTCTCCCTGCTTCTTTATACTGTCTGCAGCAAACTGACAGGCAAGCAAGCCAGCAAAGGGCTGATAACAGTATTTATCACTTCATTAGCAAAACAGTAGCCTCTCTCCATTACTTTAAACTTTTCTTAAACAGCTTACTGACTGCCCTGTTGATTAGCTCCAAGCAGCCCTAAGCAGTGTCTGTTCTGTCTGCCTGCCCCAGTGAAATTGGAGAGACTCGCACACAGACACATCTCAGCATTAGCTAGCATACCACATGCCTAGGGTCTGTGGGGCTGGGGTCCATGCTGTGGCGGAGGGGAGGAAGGGGGATGCCTGCTTCAGCAGCAAGCAGCGAGGGGGCGGAGGGTAGGGCAGAGGGAAACCCTGCTGTACCTGCAGGCTCTGCCAGAGCTCTAGCCAGGGAGCAGAGGGGAAGGGCCATCCCTGCTGTGGAGCAGAGATCCCCGCCCCACCCAGGGAGCATGCCAGGATGCTGGGAGTGTCTGGTTTATCTTAAATCAGCAAGGGGTCTCAGACAGACATTGGATAAACTGGTTTGACCCAAATCAGTTAAATCTCATACTACTTTCAACCAGGTTTATCTCAACCCTGTTTCAGCCATTTTCAAACTGGCTTATGTGCACTGAACAACTGTTCTATTACAGGTGTAAACCAGTTTCTGATCACTTAAACTAGTTTGTGTGTAATGTCTGTCTCTAGCCTAAAGGCATTTATATGCATGCTGCAGGGGGAGGGCGGGGGGAAATGTGCTTTAATTATAGAGGCTCTGAGAGCTGCTCTAATTAAAGTGCCT
>NW_005842096.1:2060152-2075730 GCF_000455745.1 Alligator sinensis | reverse complement strand
CTTTGAGGGCTGCGTGACAGGCAGACAGGGGCAGATAAATATTAATTTTCTAAATTTTGGGTGGGCCCTGTGGGCCAGATAGAATGGTCTGGTGGGCCACATCTGACCTGCGGGTCACATTTTGCCATGTAATTACCATGCTCTTGCAGACTCGATTAATCAAATCTGCTCTCGTGCATTGTAGTTACAGAATGTTGGAGCAGCCTCAATGTATGTGTCCTTTGTTTAGAAACTGCAAATTCTTTAATTTAAAAAAATGTCAGATTCTCTGATTGAAACCCCAAATCTGTATTTTTCTGTGATTTAAAATGAGATGCCTCTCTTTCTCTCTCTGTATATATGTATCTATATGTGTGTACATGTATATACTAGTCAATTGCCCATCAAGAATGACGGGGAGGGGGAGCAAGTGTGGAGGGGAGCCCTGGCCGCCCCCCCCCCCCCCCCCCAGTCCGGACCCACTTCCCCTTCCCTCCTGCTGCTTGGAGTCTGGGCCTGCTCCCGCCACAGCAGGAGGGGGAAGGGAGGAGTGGGCCTGGGCCTAATGCAGGGAAGGACCGGGCTCAAGGGTGGGGAGTATTTTTACAAAGATTTTTACCTGCTCCAAATTTACGTTTACCAGCCAGCAGAAGCGATGGCGGGGCCGTGTGCCGCTCAGGATGGGATGAGCCCGGCAGGGGCTGAGCTGCATTTTTCCCCCTGCCTGCGCCAGTCAGTCCCGAGCGGCACATGGCTCCACCACTGCTTCTGCTGGCTGGTGCCGACCTGGCCAGCCTCCTCCCGTCCTCAGCAGCACGTGGGAAACCGGCTTCAGCTGCATGCTGCTCTGGATGGGACAGACCCACCCGGGTCGGCAGCAAGCAGAGGCAGCGGCAGAGCCATGTGCCACTCGGGACTGACCGGAGCAGGTAGGGGGAAAGTGCAGCTGAGCCCCTGCTGCTCCGGCTGGGCTCATCCTCTCCCGAGCGGCACATGGCTACTCCTCTTCCCACACGCACTGCGTCGGCATCATCAAGCTGATGCGGTGCATGTGGGAACCTTGTCCCTTCCCCAGCCCTTCAGCAGCCATTAGGAAGCTGCCTTGGGGCTGGGGGAGGGACAAGGGGGGGGAACGAAAGTAAACTCTGTTTACCTTTGTTTCCCATCGCAGCACCTCAGGCCTCAGAAAATGCCTTGGTGGGCCACATGTTGGACAAGCCTGCTTTAGATTTACTGAGTATTTTTTAGGGAATAGTTTTTCAAATGTGCTTTTATGACTCTTTTCAATTTAGGTGCTAAATACAATGGAAACAACCAGAGTTTCTCTAAAGACATCAGACTGACTGAGTCCCTTTTCTTGGGTCTCAAGTAGCGTGAGACAAGCAAGTGACATTAGCACACATGATGACACTCAAGATACAGAGAGAATACCAGACGCATCTCTTTCTTCCCATGTCAGTGTTTTTTCCCCCCTGTATACTGTTTGTATGTTCTTCCCTATATAAGAGGATCTTCGTATTAGCTGTTCCACAGCTCGTAGTAGGTTTAACAGTAGACATGTTTTGTGAACTTTTTTGAGCAAATGTTTGCACCAGAGCACCCCTTTTCTTAATTTACAGCACAGAATGATTTAATTCGCTTTCTTCTACTCTCATTTGGAATTGTAGACAGTCAGTGAAATATATCACCAAAATTACAATGTATATAACAGAAAGATCTTTTTGGCCTGTGAATGGAGGGAAGGGGCGTAGGGACAGTTCAGTCAAGCAGAAAAAATGAACTTCAGATTAGTAGTTTAATATTGAGCAATGGGCCACCTGAGATTTTACGCCACGGTGTCCAGGTGTTCAGTTTTTCTTGGCTGAGCAGAGAGAGCAGCATTTTCTCTGTGCCTAGGCCAAGGAAGAGTTAAACTTTGTGAAAATATACTGCCTTTGAAATCATTACCAGTAAATTGAAAGGAGAGTGTTACATGAGCAAGTGGTTAATTTTTGTAAATCCTGTTCCTCCTTGTTTTACATTCCCTTTGTTCCTTCCCCAGTAAAGTAATCAATGATGTACTTGGGGACTTTTTGGGGGCGTGTGTGTGGTGTTTCTTTGGTTTCATTTCCATTATTTTAGTACTGTAAAATACCTATTAGCAGAGGCCATTTGAATACTGCTTATTTTATAAATATCCCTATCTGGTTATTGACAATAGTTCAGACAGGGAGTTCTTGGCTTTTCAGCCTCCTTTTCTTTAATT
The DNA here is from genome assembly GCF_000455745.1 of Alligator sinensis. NCBI lineage: Eukaryota > Metazoa > Chordata > Crocodylia > Alligatoridae > Alligator > Alligator sinensis. The sequence goes on along the minus strand of NW_005842096.1, from coordinate 2,073,506 downwards.
ATATTTTATAGAGACATATTTTAAAAGTACAATGCATCAACCATTTGTAACTGGTCATTTAGGCCATATGTAGATTAAATGAGAGGTGTGTGTACATGACACTTTAAAGTGGGCTAAATGCTTTTGCACTGCTTTAATGGTGTCAGTGTTTGCACGCCGTGGCGGCATATTCAGCATTAATTCCAGCCGCTGTAGGAAATTTGGCGGCATAATGCGCCTTAAATGACTTGGGACAAAGCAAACTAAAACTCCTTTGAGGAGTTTTAGTTTGCTGCCCCTACAGCCACGGAGCGAAGCACCGGGCTCCATGCAGTTCCACAGCTCTGCAGGAAGCCCTGCAGGCAGCTTGGCAGCAGACTCTGCCCAAGAAAAGTGGCAAGCCTGATCATGTGGCGCGCCCCCCCCACCGGGAGCCTGCCTGAGCTGCGCGGGGGCCCGGTGCTTCACTCCGTGGTTTCAGTGACCCCTAGGACTGCCTGAGCCAGGTGCGGTTTCAGTGCCCCCCAGGACTGTGTGGGCATGTGCTACTGAGCGGGGCTGCAGCTGCTGCGGAGGGAAACACCAGGCCCCTCCTCCCCCTGCAGCCCAGGGACTACTTCACCCATCGGCACTCACCCTCCCTTCCCTGCCAGAAAGGCAGGTAATTCAGTGGGGTGTGTGCACAACTTGGGGTTTTAATCAGACCTAAATTGAAGCAGTGTTTTTTAAACCCACCGCTTCGATTTAGGGCTCCCGTTCGTCTACGCACGTCCTTATTTATCACCTTTCCCCTTCATATTAACTGAATGCATTGTCTTTTCAATACCTCCATCTTCGGGAGGATTTGTAAAATTTTGTCTATTTCCAATCCCTTGTAGTGAACATTAATTCATTTGGTGTTTTGCTGCCTTTTGTTTCATATGCTTTAATACACACAGGGCATCCTTGTTTGGTTACTTTCCCATTTGTCACTATCAATCCAAATCTTTATTTTTAAATCAATACATTTTAAAAGTTTATGTACAGTCTCTTGTAGACATTAATATTTTTATTCGTTGTACTCATCACCAAAGTTCCTTATTCCCATAGATTACTCTTCTGAAATCTAACACTTGGACTGCTGCCCTCTCTAAACCTATACCTGATTTCAAACAGGTAGCTTGTGGTTACTGGTTTCATCTGTTCCAGTTGTCACATTCTCAGTTAGTTCCTCCTTACCAGTAAGAAGTAGATCTAGTAGAGTCCTCATTTTTTTTACTAATTGCTACATAACCAAGTGCCTTTGAAAGTCAGTTGAGTCATAGCAAATGAGCAGCCTTGAACTGGCTTTGGGAACAATGCTGCTCTGAGTTTGTAAACTAGTTCTAGGAACTGCCACATATTCAGAAACTGTCCTGAGCCTGAAATAAGGTGGTGTGGCAGTCTCCATTGTTTTATGCTTGTGCTAAATGTTGCAATTTTTCTTTCTTTATTTATTCTTGTTAATTTTGCTATTATGAGAAGCAGAACTGATATAATCTCAAACCTTTCCAGGTTTGCCCACTGGATTCTGTCTACAGGATGCATTACACTTGAGTTTCTTGAGGCAGACTAAAAAGTACCCATGCTATGGACAGTGAAATGTAGTTGCATCATCTGAATTACAGTGCGTTCTGCTTCAGGAAAATGGATCCATAAAGTTTCAGCCATACTGCCAGAGGTTAGGGAGGACTGAGCTATTTGACAAATATAGCTTTGGCGAACGTCCTGTGGAATTCTAAGAGGGTTTTCCAGCTAGACTGTCATTTTTTTCCCAAATGTCTTGGCATGGCTGATCACTCAAGAGTGACATATGGTGGAAACACGCTCTGAGGGACAAGTCTCCCGGATGGTGCACAGCACCACACAAAATAGACAGATGGTGGCTTATTCAACCTTGGAAAGTAGTTTAATCCTACATATTGGCAAGGCCTGGGTGCAGAGAGAGGCAGCACACATGCCTATGAAATCTGAGGAAAAGCTTTTGTGGTTTACTTGCAAATTGCTTAGCATTTAAAGGCAGTATCAGCACTGAGCTGAAAAAATACAGCATAAATGTCTGCAAAAATGCATGGTACAATATGCTAATGAGGAAAAAGTCAGAATGCAAGTTCCACTGAAAAATAAAATCCCGAAGTAGAAGGGTATTGCAGAAGATCAAGTATACTTAACGTACAGCATCGTTCTCTGGGCTGAAAAATGATACAACACAGCCAAGCAGTGTAGGTAATTTGTTTATTTATTAAATTATGCATTTGTTCGTTGAATTACAGTCTTTGTCTAGGAAAGGCACATCACATATTTTTCATAGCCTTGGCTAAAAATTTAAAGGCATCATTGATTTTGTGAAGTCCCAAATCTGTCATCTCTCCACTGCAACGCCCCCCCAATAAATAAATAAAAAACAACCTCCCCCACCCCCAACCCACTTTATACCTACTTTTGACAGAAGCTGGTCAAAGACCATATAAACAGTGTAAGCTTAAACAGACAGCTTCAAGTTCCCCATTGCAAAATTATATTTGAGTAGAAAATGAGAGCTCTGTTTTACTTGGTTTTAAAGACTTCAAGCCTTTTACTTTTATCATTGTATACCTGGTGTATGAGAGAGTTGAGAGAGGCATATAACACGCTGAGTGGAAGATACTGGTCTCTTGATGCTGTTGTTTAAAGCGCCTCAACAAGGATGCAGTCCTGGAGTCTTTCTGAAAACTTTATCATGACTGCTCTATTCAGACTAGTGCAGTGGTTCTCAAGGGCTGTGAAAGCACTGAGGTATTGGGAGAATTGCCTGCTATTTTTTTTCCTTTTATTTCTACTAGATTGCCATCTACATTCACAACTACAAGAAAATAGCTGATTGTGTTAGTCCTGAGGACACATCCTTCAGTTTTCACAACTTGTTGGGTGAGTTGATTATTTTGTTTCTCTGATGTTCCTGTTGGAATAATGCAATCAACTTAAACCATGCTAATAATATTTCAAACCACAACATACCATCATATTTAAGGTATGTCATGATCTCGTATGTATGTGTGTGTGTGTATATATACATGTGGGTGTGTATTTATTTACACCCACACACTCATTACCTAATTGTTTAAAACTGGCGTTATGTCTTTTGTGCTACAAGTTCCCAACTTGGCAGGACAGACCTATTCTGTGGAATTATTTATATTTGGTTAAAACTTTCTGAGGTCCAGGAAATCCAGAAAATCAATAGCTCAGCGATCAACAGTGTTCACCTGGCATGTTGGAAGGCCTCGTTTCAGGTCCCTGTTCTGGGACGAGGGCTTAGACGAGGGACTTAAACATCAATGTCTTGTATGCTGGCTGTAGATACAGGATGTCTTTACATGTGCTCTGGGTTGGGAGGAGGGGCACTTCAATTAGAGCAGCTCTCAGGAGCCACTGTGATTCAAGCGCGCACAGTGTCTCGTGTGTTCAGAATCCTGCGTTTCCAAATGGCAGTGGAGGTGCTTTAACAAAAGCTTAGTTGACAGGCTTTAGTTAAAGTGCCCCTGCCGCCATTTTGAAGTGCAGGGATGCTGAATACATGAGATGGCAAGGCTGCTGAAGTGTATTACTTACCCCACTCCGGTAGACTCAATCGAATCTACTCTGACGTGTGCTAATTAGCATGCATTGGAACAGGTGTCGGGCATGTGTGTAGGTGCCCTCAGTGTTTTACTCTCTGGCTCAGTGAAGATCTGGTAAACTATACAAAGTGGAACAGCTCTAACAGTAGGGATTTCAGAGATAAACAGAGTTGGAGTTGTAGGGGGAGGGGGAGCTGACTGACTGCAGGCTGGGAGGAAGGGCATTCACTTAGTATTGGGGAATTCAGGTTAAAGCGTCTGCTGTGAAATAAGGGTTCTCTTGTGTAAAATGAAAGCAACTCATATTGTCAGGGTAGTAACAATGAATGTACACACACCTTGGGGATCTGGTTAGCTTTGGATAAATTTCTTCTGGTTGCTTTCTTCCACTTGCGTCATCCTGTTGCACAAGATGTTGCAACTTCAAATCATTGCCGACCCTCAAGACCTAAGACCTATCTAAGACCTACACCATTAAAAGCCTAAGGCCTATCTAAGACCTACACCATTAAAGGCCTTCAGAATAAAACTTGATCCATGCCTGTGAACAGCTGCCCGTAGGCAGAATTAATCTTATCCTTTCCAGGAATTTGGATGCTGGTGCAAACTATAGGGAAGGATGAACCTTTTTGGTAGCCCAGAGAACACCTCATGGCAGGTGTTCAGCCTTGATATCACCAAAATTCAAGATTTTCTGAGGGGGGGGTGTGTGTGTGTGTGTGTGTGTGTGTGTGTGAGAGACTGTGAGTGAGTAGCAGGCCAATGCAGTACATAACATGGTTTAGACATGCAGCTGACATGGAATCTTTTTTGATCCAGGTGCACAGTTTAGACGCAGGGTTGCTTTACTTCAGCAGTGCTCTGGTATTCATGGTTTTGAATGGCATGGTTCAAATGAATGGCATGGGGCCAGTCTGTGGGCTGGATCAGGCCTGGCCCAACCACTGTGCACTGGGATTGGGCCCAGGACCCCGTACCACCTCTGCCCGGTTAAGGTCAGGCTCTGGGAACCCTACTCCATCTCTGCCTGACTTGGATTGAGCTCTGGTTCCTGTACTCCCTTTGCCCTGCTCCTTTTACCAGGATTGGGCCCTATGCTATCCTGCATGTCTGATCTAGTTCACAGGGCTACAGCCTGCAAAAAGCCCTATGGGCTAGATCAGTGGTTCTCAGCCTCTTTTGTACTGGGACCCATTTGTAAACATTGGCCAGTCCCAACCCAGTGCCTCTCACTCCCAACCTGCTGGCCCCTGCCCCCAAGCTCCAGCCCCATAGTGTGTGGGGTGAGGGGAGCCCCAAGCAGCCTCTTGCAGGCTGGAGCTCTGCCAGTCTGCGAGGAAAAAAAGTTTTCCACATTTTTCTCCTTTAAAGGAGAATCCATTTTTAAAGTTTGTTGATCCATTTTAAATGTTTGTTTGCTACCCTTTCATATATTCTTGTGACTCGCTTTTGGGTTGTGACCCATGGGTTGAGAAATGTTGGGCTAGATGATACTGTCAGGGGCTAGATCTGGCTTGTGGGCTGGGGGTTGAGCAACCCTGCTTTCATTCTTTAAAACCACGAGTGCTAATTGAGGAGTCCCTGTGAACAGTTTATGAATTCTGGTTGATCTTATAAAATGGGTGGGTCATTGACAGCCCTGGCAGCAGATGGCTAAGTGCACATCCACAAAGGTGGTATCACATATCTCCCACAGTGACAACAAGGGAGGGCTGTTAAACTTTCATGGCTTTCATTCAGGAGGGAATGTCTTGGGACAATGGGATATCTACTTAGGTAAATCCAGTTTTATCCAACTTCTTTCTGTAAGGGCTGGGGTTTGGAGAAACATCGAAGTACAGAATAAAGCTTTTTAATATTAATCCTGGGTCTTCTACCTGATTCTTGCTGGCTGTGTGTGAGACAGAGGGATTCACAAAGACACAAGAATCTCAGGCAGGATAGAGGAGCAGAGTGCCTTTGCTTTTGTAGTGGAAGGCTCTTGCTTAAATGAAAGAAGGAAGGAACTGGCTGAACAAGTAAGAAAGGAGAGAAGCCATGTGTAGAAGCAGGTGATCTTTTGCTTCTTAAGGGACTCAAACTTGAGCCAAAAGAGTTCTCAGGGGTGGTGAGGAAATGGAGGGGAGGAAGCACATGTAGCCATCTATTATTTTGTCTAGATTTCACTTGCTAGCTAAGTAGAGCGTAATTGGCATTTGAAATCCTTACAGAGCCTGAATTGTTTGCTTCACCTCCACACATCTCTTAAGAGGTGAATGGTTGATTCCAGAGTGTCTGTAAGGTTGACGCTTTTGAAGAGGGCATCCTTAATGTATGGAGAAGTCTGGGAAGGCTGAGGGTCAGCACTGATCCTGGGAACCTAAGGCTGCAGTGCAGGGCTGCAAAGTCCCATTTCTTTTGAGGAGGTGACAGTTGTTCAGTCCGTAGCTTATGCCACCACCTGTCTGGTGTGGCAGAAAGCAGCCTCAGGTGGGCACCAGTATCCCTGTGGACATGCCCAGCAGGTTTCGGGTGGGAACTGGGGCATCTGCCTGGGTCCACAGCTGATGCCTCTCTGTTAGCATTGCGCGGAAGCAGTTCTGCCTCCCCTGCACAGTTAACGCTGGCCTGCCTGCCTGGCACAACATGGTGGCTGGAGCTGGAGTTGCCAGCCACCTATAGGCTGGATCCTATGAGTTGGTGGCCACCTGCCCATGGGCTAGATACAATCAGGTGGTGGGCCAGATCTGGCCCATGGGCTGTATTTTGCCCACCCCTGCTGTAGGCACATGGGCTTAGCTGATGGCATGCAGACCCTTGGGCCCTCCTCCTGCAATGTGGCGGCAGGAGAAATGGACACTGGAGCACATGGACTGCATATTAACTGCCTGCAGGCCACTAGTTAGATGGCTAGACTTCTCCCCCCCCCCCCCCCCCCCCCCCCCACGTTTCTTGGATTTATCTCCAAAACAGGCCCCCCCCCCCCCATTATGGGGCCTTCTGGAGAAACTTTGTGGTTATGGTTGTGCTGAGATTTGCACTTAGATCAGGATTGGAATCTCTTGCTTCACACTTCAGCAGTTGAACTTAATCTTCATATATCTGCTTTTGCTGATGACCCCAGGATACTCTATAAGAAAAAAAGCACAGAAATATGCTGCTTTTTGGGTTACTAGTTCAGTGCATAGCAATAAGTAAAAATGATCTGGCTCACAAATATTTTGTCTGTTTTAGCCCTGGAGAGAAAGAATTGGGCAGTAGTGAGTCTTAATTTAGTACTGAATTTTTTAAAGAGTGGTTTGAAAATGATGCCGGGTTCATCTGGTTTCCTCATGTAAGTGATGGCCGTTTCCCAGCAGTGAAATATTGGCATGGCTGAAAATTGCTGTGATCGTCTTTCTCCTTCTTTTCCCTTACCCTCTGCTCATTCTTTTTCTCCTTCCCTCCCTCTCCCCCTTCTCTAGTTTAACACAGTTGAACAGCAGTGAAGTGTAAAATGTGCTTTTGCCAAGGTCAGTTTCTTGTGATTACTCGCCTGTGGCAACTTATGCCAGTTGCAACAGACCGAGTCTCAGCAGTCCACAAAGTCACATTGGTGCTTAGGCAGAGGACATCTAGTGTAGGTTATAGTAACCATTGTCTGGAATGGCTTGCAATGCTGCTGAATTTCAGTAGATTTATTTAACTCTTCGTGACTCACCTGGTCTTGCCTCAGTGGCTAAGAATCTACTCATTTAAATGATGAATTATCCTGTCCTACAAAAGCCCTTAAGGAGGTTTTTTGGTAGATGAGAGTTATTTCACTCTCCTTTCTTCTTAATAGCGGGCAGCCCAAGATTCAGATACTACTCGTGAAAGGAGGAGGAAATAACAGAGCATCATTTGTTGGCAAAACATATATTTGGAGGTTATGGGTATGTTTTGGGGGTTGGTCGTCTTTTCGGAATGGTCATATTAAGTATTGCTGAATTTAGAAAGGAAAACCCATTATGTTTGGATGTAACCTGAATTATGTAAAGATTCATGCAGAGGTTCCAACTGGGCGGCTTATTACAGATAAAAGTCTGTAGAGCAGCTGTTCTCAGCAAGGTTGCAAGGGCAGCCTGGGGTGCCGCCAGATCCTTTGAAGGGTGTCATGATGTGTGAGGAGGCAAGTGAGGGTGTTAGTAGGTAAATAGATAAACTAAGCATATAAATGTAGGCTTGGGCTTGTCCCTGCCTGGATGATCTTCCATCTCCACTGCCAGATTCCTCTAAAAGGAACTTAGCACTGTAACCTATACATTTATTTTTGTAATTAGGTGCCCCTCAATTCACAAAAATTATGGAGGGGTACCCCTGAGTCCAAAAAGGTTGAGAACTACTGCTGTAGAGAAATATGCTGTCTTTTTACCCCTTCTACAATTTAGACTTAGTTACATAATATATAGTCAGAAGCTAATAATGGAACTCTGCTATAACAGGAACAGTAATATTCATTAACTTTTTCAAAGAAAGAGTATTTTGTTAGAGGTTTCCTGGTTCCCATTCTGTTTTTCCGAACACTGGGGTGTGCCTCTCTTCAGAAATACGACCAGGTTCAGTCCCCTTCTTAAGGTATAAGAGAGCTAATATGGTTTCTTTTTAAAATATTTTTATACCTAGAATAGTAGCATGGGATTCCTTGGATATTTTGCCCACCTATAATGTGCATGTTCACTTTTTTATATTAAAAGTGATCACTTGTGTAAGAAGCATCCAATCCCAGAGTTTTAAGATTGATTTCAAGGTGATTTATTTATCAGACCTCTGGTTTTTAAATAAGTGTAGGTCATAAGTAAATTAATGGATCAGCAATAAATGCATCTGTGAAAACTTATGCGCAGAAGTAACAAGTGTATCAATCCATGGGGCTGGACACAATGCACCCAGGGGTGCTGATGGGTTTGGCTGATATGATTGCAGAGCCTCTGTCCATTATCTCTGAAAACTCATGGTGGTTGGGTGAGGTCCAAGACTATTGGAAAAAAGGGCAAGTATAGTGCCCATCTCTAAGAAAGGGAAGAAGGAGGATCCAGGGAACTACAGAATGGTTAGCCTCATTTTAGTTCCTGGAAAGATCATGGAGCAGGTCCTCAAGGAGTCTACCTTCTTCTCCAAGTTCTTAAAAATAATTAGAAGTAGTCAGCATAACCAAAGGCAAGTTATGCTAGCCAGTCTCATTGCCTTCTATGATGAGATGACTGGCTCTCTAGAGCAGGGAGAGCAGCAGATGTAACTTTAGCAAGGGTTTCCATTTGGTCTTGCACAACGTTCTTGCAAGCAAGCTAAGGAAGTGCAGTTGGATGAACAGACTAAGGTGGATAGAAAACTGGCTGGATTGTCGGGCTCAAAGGGCTCAATGTCTAGTTGGCACCACTAGTGGTATGCCCCAGGAGTCAGTCCTGGGGCCGGTTTTGTTCAATGTCTTCAGTGACCTGGAGGATGGGATGGAGTGCACCCTCAGCAAGTCTGCAGATGACACCAAGCTGGGGAGAGTAGTAGGTATGCTGGAGGGTGGGGCTAGGATTCAGAGAGGCCTAGGCAAATTGGACGATTGTACCAAAAGAAGCAAAGTGGGTGGTGGAGCTGCAGCTGGGTGGAGGCAGCAGGAGCGTAAAATTTGGCTGGGCAGAGTGTGGGTGTGAGGGAGGGTGGGGTTGTGGGAATCCCCCACACACCCCCTCATATGGCATGCAGCCCCTGCTGCCAGTATCATCAGCAGGAGGTGGGCACTCAGGGTCCTCGTGCCCAGTGCAGGCACAGGCGCCTGGTGGGGCACAGCTCTGGCCAGCACTGTGCATGGGGGTAAGGAGTGCAGCCTGCCCAGCCGCCTCTATTGCAAGGGCTCTATACCATGTACCTTCAGCTCTTACATTCACACCGGGGGAAGCCCCCTGCTAGAGCCAGCTACCTTCTCTGCCCTGGTGTGAGTGCGGGAGCTGCAGGTGCACAGTGCCGAGCCCCTGTGATTGAGGTGGCTCGGGCAGGCTGCTCTTTTCCCCTCCCCCATGTGCAGCACTCTCTGGAGGCATGCCCTGTTAGGCACTAGTGCCTACACTGGCCACGAGCACCATCAGCATCCCCATACCCTGTCCTCACAACTGCCACCTACATATATGCACACCCCAACATACCCTATGCCTCCCCCCCCTGCATCCCACCGTACACCCCCGCACACTTCACCATACACACACCTCCCACACCCCACCATACACACACCTATAACCACACCCCACATCCCCCACACAATATATAAAAGTAGGTCTTTATTTTTGAGTTATTATACAATCACCTCTATACAGACTATGCAAACACAAATCATGACAAAAATATTTTTTGTAATAAAATGTTATAGTAGGTGTTTGACTTTTAGTGTATGATTTGGGGTTTTTTTTGGTTCTAAGATGGCAATCCCCCCTCCCAAAAGGAGTATTGGTCGGGGCAAGGCAAGGGACTTCCAGTGGCAAAGGTCAGGGGTCAGGGGCCAGACTTCCAGTCACAATATGGTGATCGGGGGTGGGGGAAGGTGGGGACTGCCAAGGGAGGGGCTACTCATGCAGCCATCGATAGCTCACCAAAACTCGTTAAGCGGCCCTCCAGCTGAAATAATTGCCCACCCCTACATTAGTGCATCCCTCATTCCTGCAAATGGCCCTGCAGAGGGCAGTCAGTTGAGGGTGATAGAATCTGTGCAGACAACATAACTGAACCAAACTCTCTGCAGAGTTTCACCTTTGTAGTATAGAAAGTTCAATATATTTTGTGTTTTTTCTCCATTATTTTTCAAGTTCTTGTCCTTCTAGATTCTAGTTGGTAGTGGAAATACTCCAATCTCACAACCACAAGAAGTGTTGCTTTTGGTTTATTTTGGGGCTACACACACCATTTATCATAAGAGTTCCAGCTTAATTGTTCATATAGCTGGTTTGATATTATAAATGTTGTACAGGTATTTATCCATACAAACTGTTTTCAAGTGGATCTCTGTTACTAAGCTTCCTGGTCAGCTTTGAAAGTAGTTACCAGGTTTCTTTGAGAATTAGATGGGGTGAGGTTGAGTTGGCCAGTTTTGGATACAGCTTGTACCTATGTAACCCTTGCAACATTTGAGAATCCCATGAGAAGTTTCTCATTACTGTTTTTTTCTGTAGATGTCCTCGGTTTCCTTCAGCTGCTGCATCAAGATTCCACACAACAAGGAAGCATTGCATGTTCTGCTGTTTTGTATCATCAAGCCATGTTATATTATTTTTTGTAGAGAATGTGCAGCAACACTTCTTTTATGTTTGTTTTGTGAACTCATGGTCCCCAGGCTGTTTAATTAGGGAGCAGGAGGAAGACCGCTTCAGTGTGTTCAGTTCCAGTGTGGGGGTCACCTGGAAACCAGAGGGCCATCCTCATAACAGATGTTGGCAGGAAGTCAATATTTTTAGAAGAGGAAGCACTTTCAGGATGTTTTAAAAAGCTGTTGGTTCTAAACTAAGGCCTGCCTTAGCATGAAGGGATTTTAAGTACCAAGCATCCATCATCTCTCACCCTAGGAAGTTGAAAGTTTCTGTCTAGAGAATCTCTCTGTTTTTATTTTCTTCGTTTCCCTGTCTTGGTTTTCAAGGTTCCAACAGGTTTGTAATAAACACTTATTTTCCATTACATTTGTAACGGAACAAAATCTTGGTTCTTTTTTACATGTGAAAAAATCCGGCCGGCTATCAGAGCATGGGATGAGTAGGCAGGATTCCTATAAAGTTTTTATCTTGGCTCTGAAAGTGACTCACTATGTAGCCTTGAGCAGTCATGTAACAGTACCTCTGTTCCCACATGGAAGAATAACAACAATTACAATAATTATCTGTCTTAATGGGCTGTTGTGAAGATTAATTTGTGATATGACTGTGTATGTGTAAGAAACAGGAAGATAGGGTTTTTATGGAATGCAACATTTTGGCAATTCAGTAGTTAATGGATAGAATTCCTATTTGAAGAACTTAGGCAGACAAGGTTCCTTGGGTGAATCTGATGTCTTTTATTAGACCAACCCAAATAGTTGGAAAATAATTAGTAAGCAAGCTTTCGGGTTCAAAAACCCTTCATCATACACCCCAGCCGCTGGCTTCTTTACTTTTCATTCCATTCAGGAAGAGCATATACCAACTGCTGTAACTTCCTTAGCCTGACGAAGGGTTTTTGAACCCAAAAGCTTGCTTAATAATTATTTTCCAACTATTTGGAAAAAATAGTTTCCTTAGACCAACACGGCTACATCCTACACCCCTATTTGAAGAACTTGCATTTGATTCTGGTGTCACAGTTTTATCAACTATTTTATGAACAGCAATTTGGAAAATGAGCTTTGTTTTACAGTTCTTTAGCTGGTTGACTGGAAGGATTTCAATGGGCACCAAAATTATTTTAATAGTGTCATAGGATTTTTGTAGGACATTTTTTAATCCATTACATTTACCAGTCTATTAGGTTTTTAATACAATGTATCTTTATGCCTTTGTTTTGCATTAGTCTATAGTTTTAATTGTATGATAAGAATAAAAATATGAAAATCTATTTTATGTTAAAAACAAACTTGTGGGAGACATCCTTTGGCCCTGAACAGGAATTTTGTAAAAGAGGCTTTAATTTTTGCATGTGGTATGAAGAAAGAAATGGAATAAAGATGAAAGGCAGAGGGAAGGATCTGTGGTAGGAACCAAATACACTGTGTTAAACCTATGTGAAGTTATTTTGTGACATGGCATTAATTGTGTGAGCAGGAGTTGAGATATGATTTGCTGGAGTTATACTTGATTCCTGTGCAGTGGGATCATTTGGCAAAAACATTTTTTTATGTCTTTTCTTTTGCATTGCATAGTCTTTAAGAATGGTTGATTTTTTTTGTTTTGTCTTGTTTTGTTTTTTAGAAAGGGAATGTCTTTGTAATTTTAGTAATAAGCATCTAATTTGCTTTGCTCAGGCAGTAGACATTAAATCTAGTATTCTGTAATTCTTTGGAAGACTGTTAGGAATCTCTTTAGACAGGTTAAGTGTAGTCTGTGGGACTTTGCTGTCTGTACTACAAATAGGAGTATCTGAAGATTATTGGCTATGCTTTTTAACCTTTTTCTATTAACATATATGAAAGATGATACTACAGATGGTCACTACAGCTAAGTACAGGCAGTCAAAAAGCCTGAGGCTGAATCAGTTCAATCTTCGCAGGTTAGTCTAAACTGGAGATTGAGCCGATAAGCAAGTGAACAGACATTCACTTAGGAAATGCAGTCACATGCCTGCAGTGACCCAGGCCAGAAGCTGAGGGGTGTAAGAGCACATCCCTGGCTCAGCTGGAGCAGGTAACTTGGGCCAAGGCTAGCCTGCTGACCCTGCCAGGGGGTGTTTGTGGGGGAGGTGCAAAGCATTCAAGGATGCTGGGGGTCTGTGAGTTTACTTGAATCTGGAGGGGATCTGGGCCAGAATTTCAATAAAGTGATTTAACTTAAATCAGTTAAGCCCAATACTACATCCGTCCAGGTTTATCTTAAACTGGTTTTGGCCATTTTGAAAGAGGTTTATGTACACTGAACTTGTTGTATTACAGGTTTGAACTGGTTTCCGATCACTTATACCCATTTATGTATAATTTCTGTCCCTACCCTAGATGTTCAATATTGAAATAGATTCATAGAAGTAGGGTCGGAAGGGACCTTGTAGATAGTTTCATAGTTTCTAGGGTCGGAAGGGACCTGGGCAGATCATCTAGTCCGACC
>NW_005842096.1:2055299-2056814 GCF_000455745.1 Alligator sinensis | reverse complement strand
CTGATGTCTAGCCTGAATCTACTCTCGGTCAACTTATGGCCATTATTCCTCGTTACTCCCAGTAGTGCTTGGGGGAACAGGGACTCTCCCATTGCCTGCTGGTCCCCCTTGGCCATTTTGTAGATGGCCACCAGATCCCCTCTCAGTCTTCTCTTGTGGAGGCTGAACAGGTTCAGGTCCTGTAGCCTTCCCTCGTAGGGCCTGCCTTGCTGCCCTCTGATCATGCTAGTGGCCCTCCTCTGGACCCTCTCGATGCTGGCCACATCTCTCCTGAAGTGCGGCACCCAGAACTGGGCACAGTACTCCAACTGTGGCCTGACCAGTGTCGCATAGATGGGGAGGATACCCTCCTTGGACCTGGTTGTGATGCATCTGTGGATGCATGACAAGGTGCGGTTAGCCTTCCTGACTGCGTCCCCACATTGGTGGCCCATGTTCATTTTGGAATCAGTAATGACTCCAAGATCCTTTTGTGCCTCTCTGCTGATGAGACGGAGTTCCCCAGCCTGTAGGTATGCTGCTGTTTCTTCCTCCCCAGGCACAATACCTTTCACTTGTCAGTATTGAAACCCATCCTGTTCTCATCTGTTCACCCCTGTAACCTGTCCAGATCTAGTTGCAGACTGTCCCTCTCCTCCAGTGTGCCCACTTCTCCCCACATCTTAGTGTCATCTGTGAATTTGAACAAGGTGCTTTTCACTCCCTCGTCCAAGTCATTGATGAAGATGTTGAACAGTGTGGGCCCAAGGACCAAGCCCTGGGGGACCCCACTGCCCACATCTCTCCAGGTCAAAAAAGACCCATCCACCACCACTGTCTGGGTGCGGCCCTTCAGCCAATTTGCGACCCATCTGACTATGTAGGCATTGACACCACAGTCGCCTAATTTTTTAATGAGAATGGGGTGAGAGACGGTGTTGAAGGCCTTCCTAAAGTCCAGAAAGACTACATCCACCGCGATACCTGCATCCAAGGATTTTGTGACCTGGTTGTAGAATGCCATCAGGTTGGTCTGACAGGACATGCCTCGAATGAACCCATGTTGGTTGCCCCTAAGCATGATCTCCCCTGCTGGTCCCTCGCAGATGTGCTCCTGGATAATTTTCTCAAAGAACTTCCCCAGGACTGAGGTAAGACTAATGGATCTGTAGTTTTCTGGGTCCTCCTTCCTCCCTTTTTTGAAAATAGGGACCACATTGGCCCTTTTCCAGTCCTCCAGCACCTCGCCAGAGCACCATGATAACACGTGTTCTATACTTCTATAAGTAAATAAGCTTTAAAAACAGGGTTATTGCATTATGTTATCAATCATGGGTAACTGGTGCCATCTTAGTTGGGTTGGGGGGCGGGGGGGAGGAGGCATGTGCCCTCCCAGCGACAAGTCAGATACGTGGGGAGCCGGAGGAAAAGCAGGGGCAATGTTGGACCCCTGCTGAATCAGATGGGGCAACTGACAACTGATGCCCAGGAAAAAGCCAACCTATTAAATAGGTACTTTGCGTTGGTCTTTCATCC
>NW_005842096.1:2050671-2055236 GCF_000455745.1 Alligator sinensis | reverse complement strand
TTAATGCTGACTTTCTGAAGGAACATCTTGAGAATCTGGATACCTTCAAGTCAGCCGGCTCTGACAATCTTCACCCCAGGGTACTCAAGGAGCTGGCGAGCATCATAGCCCAGCCTCTAGCACGGATCTTTGAAAACTTTTGGCACTCTGGTGTAGTGCCCGAAGACTGGAAGAAGGCCAATGTGGTGCCTATCTTCAAGAAAGGGAGGAAAGTGGATCCGGCTAACTATAGGCCCATCAGCCTGACTTCTATCCCGGGGAAGATCTTAGAAAAGTTTATTAAAGAGGCCATCAACATCTTAAGGGATAGCCCGCACGGGTTTGTTGCGGGTAGGTCTTGCTTGACCAATCTCATCTCCTTCTACGACCAGGTGACCTATCACCTGGACAAGGGAGAAGAGATTGATGTCATATATCTTGACTTCAAAAAAGCCTTCGATCTGGTGTCCCATGATCGCCTCTTGGAGAAACTGGCCAATTGTCGCCTTGGGTCCTCCACGATCCACTGGCTAGAAAATTGGCTCCGGGGTCGGACCCAGAGGGTAGTAATCGATGGAAGTCACTCATCGTGGTGTCCTGTGACCAGTGGGGTCCCCCAAGGCTCTGTCCTTGGACCCATACTGTTCAACATCTTCATTAATGATGTGGACACTGGAGTCAGAAGCGATCAGAACTGGCCAAGTTCGCCGATGACACCAAACTTTGGGGCAAAGCATCCACACCAGAAGACAGGCAGGTTATCCAGGCTGACCTGGACAGGCTCAGCAAGTGGGCGGACGAGAATCTGATGGTGTTCAACGCCGATAAATGCAAGGTTCTCCACCTTGGGGAAAAAAAACCCGCAGCATCCTTATAGGCTCGGCAGTGCTATGTTGGCTAGCACTATGGAAGAAAGAGACTTGGGGGTCATCATTGACCACAAGATGAACATGAGCCTGCAATGCGATGCGGCGGCTAGTAAAGCGACCAAAACGCTGGCTTGCATCCATAGAGCATGGCTCTTCTCTGGACTCTTTCAAGCTTCTCCAGAGAAGAGCCACGCGCATGATCAGAGGTCAGGGAAGCAGACCCTACGATGACAGGCTGAGAGCCCTGGGGCTCTTTAGCCTGGAAAAGCGCAGGCTCAGGGGTGATCTGATGGCCACCTATAAGTTTATCAGGGGTGACCACCAGTATCTGGGGGAACGTTTGTTCACCAGAGCGCCCCAAGGGATGACGACTAGGTCGAATGGTCACAAACTACTACAAGACCGTTTCAGGCTGGACATAAGGAAGAATTTCTTTACTGTCTGAGCCCCCAAGGTCTGGAACAGCCTGCCACCGGAGGTGGTTCAAGCACCTACATTGAACACGTTCAAGAGCAAACGATGCTTACCTTGCTGGGATCCTATGATCCCAGCTGACTTCCTGCCCTTTGGGCAGGGGGCTGGACTAGATGATCTTCCGAGGTCCCTTCCAGCCCTAATGTCTATGAAATCTATGAAAGTCAGTGACTGGGGTGGGGTCCTCCCCCATGGCCGATCTTTCTGACTGCGGGGGGAAGAGTCCCTCTGTGGTCAATCTTACTGATGGGGGCGGAGTTCCCCCACGGCTGATCACAAGGCAGCCGATCGCCGTGTTTGCTTCCAGGAGCGCCATGGCATTCCCACTCCCTGGCTGGCACTTGCAGGGGGGCACTGGCCCTCCCACCTGCCCCCCATGCCCATCACCTAAGCGGCAAGCACGGCTGGTCAGGGGGGGCATCGGTGCTCTCAGGGGGTGCACGTGCAGCCCCTATGGGTCACCACTGTTATTGACAGACTTTTCTATCTCTCTGGAACTGAACCTGAAGCTAGACTTATGAGTCATATGTTAGCTGCCCCAATTATAGAATAGCCTGACTCATCAGTAATTTTTCTCCAGAATAATTTGTGGCACTATGTCATGGTGCCATTAAGTAATAGCTTTTTAAAAATATATTTATTATATTTAATTGTTAACTCTTCCACTCACCTTTATGTTTGGTTCATATTCATATTTTGGAAAATGACATGCTTGTCAGGGTGACATGACGCATTTAGATTTATCTGCAGATAAGCCAGAAAACTGATACTCATTTGAACAGTGATGGAGGTGGACAAGTTAAATTCTTGCACTTACTGTGATTCCATCCCCTCGCCCACCATGTGATGTTTGAGGACTTAAGGTTTATAACTCCTGTCTTGTCACATGGCCAAACCCAGCGCACTATACTGAAGATTTTGCCGCCCCCCCCCCCCCCCACAGAGAGGTGTTCCCCCCCCCCCCCCCCCCCAGTGAAATAAAACATCTTAAAAAGTACAGTTAATTCAAAGTATGATTTAAGAGTTACATTATACAATAAGTAGAAATGTGACCCTGGTATGTAGAACTATCTACATAATTCAATAGATCCTGTCATGTAGAATATGTGTTGTGCATGTAAGTAAATGTAACATGTAAAAAGCACAAACTCTTGTTAACAAATTTGCCTGATTTCTTCCTGTGTGTGAACGCAAGCTGCTCAGGCTCCTGCAACAGTGTCAGTATGTTGTCATTCATTTAAATGGAACAGAATCCTTAACCCTGAATCTCCTAGTGTTTGTGCGAATAAATCTGAGAGCATTCCAGCTTCATAAAAGTAACAGAAGTGAGATGATAAATGATACTGTAAATTTTATTTATGATATTCCCCTCTCTCTGTCTCGCAGAGATTGGAGCTAGTTAGCTGCTCCATACATTGAGCTTTCACCTCTCCCTGTAGATTGATAAAAATGCTTGCTCAGCAATTTTTAAAGTAAGAAGAAAACAAATTCTTGCTCTCAAAATTCCTGATTTCCATTCTGGAACCATCTGACTTTGTTTATAGTGATCTCATCTGTTGCATAATCAAGGAATAGAAGGCCTAGTTTGGTAGCCCACTCCTTGCATGGAACAACTGGGGATTTCAAAAGGAGGCAGTGTGTCTGTGTGTGGGAAGCCACTGCCCCATCAAGACTATGACAGCATATTAAGAAACATATATTAATAAAAATAAAGCAAAAGGATTCAATTCCAGGAGGTGATAGCCTGAAAATAAAGCCAGTCCTAAAAAGAGTAGTAACAGTCTTGGAGCCCATTTTTATTTTTGCTTTAGGAATATCAAATGACAAAAAGACTAGGGATTTTCAAGAAAGGTGGCATCAGTACTTTGGAGTATTAGGCAAAACATTGTATGCTTTGTGCAACCAAGGCTTTTTATCATAGTTTTATTCAGCATTGCTGTTTGTGCATAGGTGCAATCATTTGAGAGTGTTGGCATGCTCCCTTTTAATGAACAAATCGTTTTTTATGCAATTAAAAAGTTGTTAAACTGATCAAGTGGAATATTTACTTGCAAGAAAAAAAATAACCCTATGTGCATGATGATCCTATAATGGTTGGATCATTTGTTTTAAAGGCTGTGTTTGATCACCGTGGGAGGGGGGAAGTAACATTAAAAAAAAATACACACAAACAGCAGGCTAGTTTCCTTTTATTTTAAAACTAATTATCTCATAGCACGGACAAGCCTAACTGTTCAGGTAAAAAGCCTAATTCATGATATTATCTTATTTTGACTATCATAAATTAAAGATTTATTTATAATTTTTACAATGTCCAGTGTCCGGTTTTCAATATGGAGTGAGAACTTGCAAAATACAAGGTTTTAAATAATGTTTTCACTGACGCCTGTTTTTTTGGGGGGGGGTTTGTTTATTAAATTTAAAACCCTGAATATTAAATTTCAGAACCCGTTCTTGCTCAGTGAATAAAACCTGAACATTTATGTTTAGGTTAATTTATCAGGCATTGCACTGGAGATGTTGATGGTGTTAACTAGTGTTGCTATTAAAAGCCACTAGAACATATAGGATATTGAAAGTATAGAAGCCAGATGACTTTTATTTCATGTAGTTAGTATTATGGTGGTGTTTCATTCCTATGATCCCAATGATCCTGTGAATACTGCTTTCTGGGGCTGGTATGATGAGGGATATGATTGTAAGATACTTTTATTAAGTGCCTAAATTGTCAGGAGGGGATGATATAATGTATCTTATCTTCTTTCTGCCATACTTGATTATTGTCTAGTTATCTAGATTTTATCCCACCATGAAAACTAGTGACGTGTATGGTAGACCAATAGCTAGTTTGACGATTGGCATATGCGCAACATTTTTCATATAGTCAGTGAGCATTTGTAGCAATACAGGGTGAGAACAACAGCCTCTAATCAGCAACGTTTCTCCTTGTAATTGTCACAACCCAAAGTTGTGGTTTTTTGTTTTTGTGTGGTTCAGCACCGCTAAATTATGTCCCCGCCAAATTGCAGCTCCTTTGCATGGTAGAGCTTTCTGCTGCAATAGAGAACCTGCGTGCAAAACAGTATTTCCCGCCAGTTTGTAGCCTTCTTTGCATGGTGCATTTCTTTTGCAGCATAGAAATGCACGGTGCAAAGGAGTTCCCGCCATTTGTATTTAGATTCGCGCCACATTATTGGCCGATCCTAAATTATGCACACGTGGCGGCTAGCGATTGGCTTGCTA
>NW_005842096.1:2048030-2050439 GCF_000455745.1 Alligator sinensis | reverse complement strand
CCCCGCGGAGCTTCAACCACTCCGGGGCCAATTACCGAGCCAAACCCGCGGAGCTTCAACCACTCCAGGGTCAATTGTCGGAGTCCTCTAGCGAGGACTTAAGCAGAGCTGAGCCTGGAAAACTGTCCAGCCTACACCACAACCATCTTTGGTGTAAGTAAACAATCTTTTAATCAACCATTACGTGTCCGTAACTAATTCTAGCTCGCCACCGGTCTTCTTTGACCCCGCGTGCCCGGGCTGCTGGCCACAGCCCGCGTTCGCAAAAACGGGTCCGCAAAGCGCTCCCGGCTCGCACATGGCGACATGGACAAGATCGGGAGGCGGCCCGCACAGTAATATTTTTCATACCATGTATTCAAACATCCCTGTAATAGCAACAACCACTTAAGAGCAGCATAGCAGCAGGGCACCAGCATGTTGCTACTAATAGGCTGTATCCGAATGTGCGGGCACGTGTGGTTTGTGGCACTGCAAACCTCTTTCCAGTGACAAAGACTGCACAAGTTGCATGTTAATCAGTGTGCAGCATTGCTAATTTGCAGTGTCGGGGCAAAACTTGCTACTGGGATTTCCCAATAGCAAAAAAAAAAGACCTGGAAAAAAAGTGGTGCAAACCATGCCAAAGTGGTGGGCACAGGGAAAAATGCAGACACAGGAGAGCAGGCAGCCCAGGGCTGCCCCATCTGCATGAGCTGTAGAGGCCCCATGCTGAGGCACCCTGCATCCCAGCCAGCTGGTCCCTGACTGGCTGGGGCGCAGGGTGCCTCAAGACCAGGGAAGCAGGCAGCCCTGAGCTGAGGCACGTGAAGGCCTCGCGCTGAGGCATCCTGTCTCCCAGACAGCTGTAGAGTAGCTGGCTGGGGGCAGGGTGCCTCATCGGGGGGCTCCTACAGGGCGTGGAGCTGGGGAAGCAGCCAGCCCTGCGCTGCCTGCTACCCCATCTCCACGTGCTGCTCACTGGCTGGCTGGGACACAGGGTGCCTTAGCATAGTGGATGGCTAGCCCCTGGTGAGGCAAGGCATCCTGAGCCCCACCCCCAGCCCCCCATAGCACATGGAGCAGGGGTGTAAAGCATACGGGCAGGGATGTAAAGCATACGGGCAGGGGTGTGCACTGTGGCACAAAACTGCCGCTACTCTTTGTGCTGCTGCAAAGGCATGCCCCAGCTCATGTGGACCCAGCCGTAAGTGTCAGTTGTACTGTGGTTTCCAAGAAATATTGCAAGGCAGAGTGTCATTTATTACTCTTGGTCAAATGTGGCGAAAATACAGTAGCCATGATGAGGTTAATCAAATTCTTTTTACAACCATAGATTTTTTAAACTATATTTTAGTTACAAGTGTGGTTACTGGAGCTGTTCTTTCCCTGCCTTTCTATTATAAGGAAAATATGTTTGTGAAATGATAGTTGCTTTAAAATGGATTTTCTGGTTGTAATAGTAGGAACTGGTAGTGAAGAATCCTTAGTTTTGGCACTGCCTTGCTCTGCAGTGATGTCTCAAATTTTGCCATTTCCTCATGGATCTGGGGAGGGTTGGGGTAGATGGTGGTGGTTGTGGGTTTTTATAAGGATATGACAACCATAGATATTTTACAATACATAATCCTCTCACTGGTCAGCCTGACTTATAACTTTACATTACCTGTCTACATAGGCGATGTGTAGGGGTGGCATGTGCCTCCCGCTGAAATTGGCCCTTGCTGGTTGGGGAGCAGGGAGCACTGGCCAGTGCCCCGCCTGAGAAGCGCTGGTGGCACTTCTGGTTTTTCGGCAGCGCTTCTGGTTTGCTGTCAGTGCTTCCAAGTTCAGCAATCAGCCGCTGGTGCCTCCCCAGAGCCAGGAGGCACCAGTCACCTATGTCTGTCTAAAATTGGAGTTAGTTTACAGCACAGTTGTCCTTGTGCAACTTTTTAGGTTTTAGGATAGTTTTGGAACATGATTAATGTCTTCTCTGTCCTGAATAGAAATGAGAACCTTCCTTAAATTATACATGTTATATTGATTTATACTGTCATGGTGCCACTTTCCTGATCTGTGTAGTCTTTACAGGGAAAACCTTCTTAGTCCTTATATCTCTAGAGGACTGTGTAGTTGTAGTGTGGAGGCTTTGAGGAGCTCAGTTGCTTTGTGGGGATGCTCTTATGTTCAGTCTTATCCATCCTTAGAAGTGGGAATGCCTTCAACGTGCTCAGTGATGCTAGAATCATTTGAGATGTCAACAGTTAAGCTCTAGCAAGAATCTACTGAGCAGATGCAGATTATGATTCATCCCTTCTGCCTCCCCTCCCCCCCAATATTTAGACCACCCCAGCTTCAAAGCATCAGACTTTTCAAAAAAACAGTATCAAGGTTTATTTTACACAGGCAAAACAGCATTCTTCCCTAGTCATATTAATCAAAACTGGC
>NW_005842096.1:2026852-2047999 GCF_000455745.1 Alligator sinensis | reverse complement strand
CCCCCCCCGGCCCCCCAAAAAACAAGATGCCCGAGGCAGACATTTGGCATGGAAAATTTCAGCCAAAATGGTTAATGTTTGGTAACATTATAAGCCGCCGTAACAATAAGTAGGACTGCCATTTTTGCCTGTAATATGTTTAGAGAGAGTTCATCTGAAAATGTTTTCTACCTTACATTTTAGGAAGCAGTCAGGGCTTAAGATAGTTATAGACAAAACATTACAAAATGTATGACCCCTCCCCTCCTCAGACTTTCAAGCTTCTGGCCTACATTCTGGCACAATGAATGTATTAATCACACCAGAAATAACAGCATGCCACACGTTTTCCGAAATTATGGTGCCATAAAATGGTAGATCAGCCACAAAGATATTCCTCAAAAAATGTGTAACATCTTTGTGGCTGGGTTATATGGTGCCCCAAATTGAATGTGTGACATGCCCAATCATCCTGATGATGATCATCAGCTGATTGTTAGTATTGGAACCTAGCTATCCCTTGCTCTATCCCTGGAGGATGCTGGGCACTTCTTTAAAAACGGGTGTGCAGTTGGTGATGGAGTTTTCCCATCCCCTCTGCTTGTACTGGGTTCCATCTTTTAACTAGCTGCCCGGTGAGGGGGCACTGTGAGTCTGAAACTGGGGAACTTCTCTCTGATGTTAACTTTATGGTGCCAAGGAAACGCAATAAAGCAGGTGGGTATTCAGCCAGGGTTCCCGGCTGAGTGCCCACTTTTAAAGGTCTGGGGCCTTTTGAGCTCAATATTAGGGGAAGGCATGCAGTTTGGAGCCTCAGTTGTATATCCACTTTTTCATGTTCTCAGGTGCCTGTGAAAGTGGCACTTAGAGAGTGGGGATTTCCCAGCTCCCCATCTGCTGCTTCCACATGCACAGGTAGTGCAACTGGGGAGTAGGAGCTTTCTGATCCCAGATGCAGGTGCCCCCTGTTCCGGCAGGTGGCAGTCCTGCAACTGAGGTTTGAGGACTTCTGTGCCCTATTCTGAGAATTTCACGACCTGCCACGCACGTCTGACATGGCAGGTCTCGCAATTTGGGGAATGCATAAAGTTCCTCAGACATCAGTTGCACAACTGCCGTAATGTCTGGCAGAAGCCTCAGTGTAACATTCTGGTCCCATTGGTGTTGGTAGTTTTGCTACTGACTTGAAACTGGGGTTTCTCTCCAGAATATTTCTTATGGAAAAAGACAGCATGTTTTGTATTTTTATTTCAGTTTTGGCAGCATAGGTGGAACCCCTATCATGGGAAGTGTGCATTGAACCTGTCTTTTTGCTGCTTAACCCTCAGCTCAAAATAGAAATTAAATATGGTTCCCCCCACCCTTTTTTTTAAATGATAGAACAGCACATTGCATGTTTGTCAGGTGTGAATACAGTTAAATGTGGTTAAACCTTTCTCTTGGTTATACTTGTGTGTTTAGGTTACAGATGTTTATGTTACTTTATTAATCCTATTAATCTGCACACTGCATCTTTCAGTTTATGCAGTTTCCTGTAGAGTCTTTATACTATAGCTTACCCTGCTGTTATAGCAAAGGAGCAATTTGTTGATGACACAATGTTAAAAAAAATTGTACATGCAGCGATTGTCCTTTCTTCCACCTATTAATAACCACCATAATGATATTTCAGATGTGTTAAGCTACAATGTCAGTTTTACACTGTCATCTGTTGTCATCATCCAGGTAAAATAGGTTGGTAACAGTGAAGTTCCAGCTTAGCTTCATGAAGTCTTCCACTTGTTTCACTTTTTTGGGGAAAAAGAAGCTTTGCTTTGAGGAAGTCTCAGTATTGAGTTGTTTTAGGTTATTTTTGGTGGAAGAAGAAGAGGGGAGTGGTTGGCACTGAGAGTATCATTCTGGTTACCATGGAAAACCTTGTAGAAGATTTATACAGCATTTCCCAAAGATAGATACCTACTGTGTCTAACTCTAGAGCAATGATTCCTGAAGGGTGCACTGAGATGAGTGGTGGAAGTGGGCTGTGAAAAATGGGCTGGATTTGGCTCTGGGTGGGCTGGCCCTTTGTCTGAATGCGCCCCAGCCATGCCAGCTGCACGCAGAGGTTGGGCCCCTGCCTGGAGGGATTGGGTCCTGGCCAATCCCTAAGGGGAAACAGTTGGAACCACAGATTGGATCCAGCCCACAGACCAGTGAGTGAAGTGTGCTGCCAATTCTAATCTGGAAAAAGTTGTGTCCCAGTATGAAATGTCTGGAAAACTGCTCTAGAAGTTTGTTTCATTTCTTTTACTTAGAATGCCTTAGACATGGGTTTGGCATGCTTCACTCTATACCTTGTAGTCTTGTCTGGTTAGGAAAGCAGTGATTTTTGCCTGGAAGCAAAGGGGTGTCAGAATAAGAGAGTAGTGCATCTGTGACATTTTGAAGGTGATGTCCTCTCCTAGAGGGAGGGATAGATTTGGTATGACTTGTTGAGATTACAATGTTTTTTGGGCAGGGGATAGAGTGAAATTGAACCTTTGGTGTTGTTGCTGTGGAGGATGAGATTGCTAAGGGACCTGTGGTTTTATGGTACCCTTTTGGATTGTGTTTTGGTTAGTTCCCCCAGGTTGTTGACAGCATTTCCATGTAGGCCTGTACACTACAGGAAACCCTAGGTTCTCTTGTTTTCCTCTTGGGTGACTTTACTTGCACTCAGTTGATCTTGTTTCTGGATTAAATGTTTATTGAATCTGCAGATGGCTGGCTAGAAATGAGACTGCTCCTCTGATTCCTTTTTTCTTTTTGTTCTTGTGTATCTGGTAGTCATTTCTGGTGTGTAATATATTGAATATATCCTTTGTGAAATAGATATGCTAGGATATAGATCAAAATGTGAAACCAGGAACGTCATCTAATATTAGACTGTGAATGAGACTCGGTGTTTCATGTTCTTTGGTGCTTGGAGCACGTCTACCCCACTTCTATGAAATATGGCCCACGCTCTTGCTCCTGTTCAACATGCAGCAATCCTGAAGATGAGACATGGTAGATGTTTGAGATCCTTGGGATAAAGACCCTAAGAGTGGTACTGGGTACATTTTTAGCACTGCACTTACATAGCTAAATGGCCTGATTTTGAGGAGTTGGTGTGCACAGAGTAGGAGTGAGTATTGATGGCTTTGGGAGTATGTTCCATGAAGCGGTATAGGCACACCCTTCATGACTGCTTTTGGATTAAATGCAAAGCAGTATTTAGCTATAATCTGTAAATTTTCCTCATTAACTGTTAGCTTAGTGCCGTATGATAAGGAAGCGAGTGGTTATTTTCTTCCCCCATTTTGCTTCTTTTTAAATTGCCATTTTAATGTCTGTAAATCGCACCCAACGCTCATATGAAGGCTGTACACTGCATGAAAACTGAAGAGACATGTAATTGAGATGGGGACCTCATTTACTAGATGGTGGTAGAAGAATTGAACTGATACAGGAACAGCTACTCTCTTGTAAGATGGAACTAGTCCTATAAAGCCTTTAATCCTTTAGAAGTTTAAAGGAGCAGTCAAAAAGGTAAATGGCCTGCAGGCAGCTTGGAAGCTGTTTAAAAACACCGTATTAGAGGCTCCGGAAAAGCATATACCACAAATCAAAAAGGGTACCAACAGTCCAATAAAACTGCTGCATTGTTTGCTAGAAGGATTAAAGAGGCCAT
Source organism: Alligator sinensis (assembly GCF_000455745.1). NCBI lineage: Eukaryota > Metazoa > Chordata > Crocodylia > Alligatoridae > Alligator > Alligator sinensis. Next base: position 2,044,329 of record NW_005842096.1, on the reverse strand, counting down.
TCAAGGCAAAAAGGCATCCTTCAAAGAAATGGAAAGTGCACCCAAATGAAGAAAACAGGGGAGCTCACAAACTCTGACAGGTGTATAAGGCAGGCCAAAAGAGAATTTGAGGAGCATCTAGCAAAAGATGCTAAAGTTAATCATAATTTTTTTTTAACTACATCAGGAGCAGGAAGCCAACAAGAGGATCAGTGGGCCGTTAGGTTACCAAGGTGCAAAAGGTGCGATAAAGTCATAGCAGAGAATCTGAATGAACTCTTTGCATTGGTTTTTTACAGCAGAAGGTACTGGAGGAATTCCCATGCCAGTAGATAGGCCTAAAGAACTGGACCACATTGAAGTGGCAACTGAAATTTTAGAACAAATTGATAATGAAAAACTAGTAAGCCACCAGGACTGAATGGAATTCACCCAGGAGTTCCAAGTAATTAAAAGGGGAAATTGCAGAATTGCTGGCAATAGTTTGTAGCCTTTAGGTACAAATGGTCTCTGTGCCAGCGGACTGGTGGGTTGGCAATGGTAATGTTCACCTTTAAAAGGACTCCAGGGGTGTTACAGACCAGGGAGCTACAGACCAGTGTGTCTCACTTCCATCCCTGGCAAGCTGGTAGAATCTATAATAAAGAATAAAATCAGCATTTATATGGACAAATATGATATGCTGGGAAAGAGACAGCATAGGTTTTGTAAAGGGAAATGCTGCTTCTCCAATCTGCTGGAGTTCTTTGAGGGTGTTAACAAGCACGTGGACAAGGGTGGGTGGAGTCCAGTACTTTCAAAAGGTTTCTTGACAAGGTCCCTCACTAAAGACTTTTAAAAGATGGAGCTGTCACAGGATTGAAAGGAAGGTTCTTTTGTGGATTAAGAGCTGGGTAAAAGACAGGAAGCAAAGGGTAGGGCGTTGTGGTCACTTTTCAGGATGGAGGGAGGTCAACAGTGGGATCCCACAGGAATCTGTGGTAGGCCAGTTTTGTTGAATATGCTCATCAGTGATGTGGGAATGGGGGTGCATGGTGAAATCTCCTACTTTGCAGGTGATACCAGGTAGTCAAATCCCAAGTTTAGGGAGAGGAGCTGCAGAAAGATTTCACCAAGCTAAGCCAGGGAGCAAAAACATGGCAGATGAACTTCAGCATTGAGAAGTGCAAGGTAATGCACGTGGGAAAAAATAACCTTAACTATTTGTACGCAAAGCTGGGTTCTGAACTAGTCGTTGCAACTCAGCAGAGACCTTGGAGTCATTGTAGATGCTTTTCTGAAAACATCAGCTCAGTGTGCATTGGTAACCAAAAAAGCTAATAAAATGTTGGCCATCATTAAGAATGGAATAGAAAATAACATGGAGAACATTACCATGCCTTTATACGAATCCATGGAACACCCACACCTGAATCTGATGGACAGTTCCAGTCTCTGCATCTCTAAAAGAATGTAATACAACTGGAAAAGGTACAGAGAAGGGCGAACAAAATGATCAGGTGGATGGCAGAGTTGCTGTTACCAGGAGAGAGTAAACTAGGACTCTAGTTTGGAAAGGCAAAGGCTGAAAGTGATGATATGATAGAGGTCTATAAAATCATAAAGGGTGTGTGGACCAAGTGAACAGGAAAAGTTTGTTCACTAGGTTTCAGAATACTAGAACTAAGGGGTACACACTGAAATTCGTAGGAAACAGGTTTAAAATCAACAAGAGAAAGTACTTTTTTACCCAATGCCTAGTGAACTTCATTGCCACAGGAGGTGTTAGAGAAAGACAGAACAGTAGCCAGGTTAAAAAAGGGATTAGACTGGGTGAGTAAAATATGGCCAAATAAGGCACTTTCATCCAGCCTGTGGGTACCCACTAATTAATTGTACCCAGCCATTCCACCTATGAGGGTGGGAGCAAAGGGTCCACATATATACACCAACATACCCTATTGCACCTCACTCCCACCTTTGTAGGTGGAAGGTTTCTGGCCTGACCAGCATGCAGCCTCTGGGTGGGGCTGCTCCTACCAGTGCTGCAGCTGCTGGGGAACCTGCTAGGCTTTCCCGGAGTCTTGCTCACTCCGGTCAGCAGGTAGGGAAGCAACGGGGGTGGGGGAGCTACAGCTGGGCGGGGTCAGGGAGAGTGGGGCTGCGGCTGGTGGCAGCGCGGAGCCTGCGCCTGGGGTGGGTGGCAGGAGCATGGAGTTCGGGTGGGAAGGGTGTGGGTTTGAGGGACAGTGGCGGGGTGGCAGTGGGCATTTGTGCCCAGTGGAGGCATTGCTACCTGGTGGCACGCAGCTCTAGCCAGAGCTGCGTGCAGGGGCGAGGAGAGCAGCCCGGCCAGGCCGCATCTATCACATGGGCTCTGCATGGCACACATGCAACTCCTGGCACTCTGGCGGCACTGGGAGAAGCCCCACATGCTGGAGCCAGCTGTCTTCTGTGCTCCCTGCCACACAGGTCCTGGGAGTACGTGGGGAAGCAGGGGCCCAGGGCTCCTCTCCACTTTCGACCAAGTCCTGGGATCTGCATGTTAAAGGGCGGGGAAGCCAGCTGGCTCCAGCACCTGGGGCTTCCCCTGGTGCCATGTGAGTGCTGGGAGCTGCATGTGCGTTGTGTGGAACTCCCATGATAGAGGTGGCCCAGATGGGCTCTGCTTCTCACCCCCACATGCAGTGGTGGCTGGAGCCGTGCACTACCAAGCAGCAGCGCCTGCACTAGGCATGAGTGCCCACTACCTGCTGGTGCTCCTGTGGGTGCCGGTAGGTGCTGTGCGCCATGGGGGGGAGGATATGTGGAGTCCCCACACCTCATCCTGATCCCGCACACCCCACAAAAGCCACACACCTACACCCTGCCCCCTACGACCCCCATATATACACTCCCCCAAACATACCCTATTGCCCCCACACACACACTCATGCCCCACCACATGCACCTCCACACCCCACCATACACATACAGTATACAAGAGTAAGAGTTTATTTTTGTGTTATTATGCAATCATGTTTATATACAGTATGCAAACACAAATCACGACAAAAAAAAATTGTAATAAAATTAAAATATGTTATAGTTAGGGTGGCCATTCGTCTGGTTTTATAGAGAGCAGTCCGGTTTTCTGGTCCTCTGTCCTCTATTGATATGAAACTGGATGTCTTTATGTCCTTTATTTTTCACCGCTTGGCACCTTCCCCCCCTCCCCTTGCCACTGACACTACTGTGGCCACCTGTGGGAGCTCCCCACTCGACCCGCCCATGTCATTGATACTGCTGCGGCTGCCTGTGGGAGCTCCCCACTTGCCACTGCCACTCCACTGCTGCCGACGTGACCACTGTTGCCACCTGTGGGAGCTCGCCATGTCCTGGCCACCTCAGAAGGCACACGATGTTCATGGTGGTGGGGTTCTTGAGGTACCTCGATGGTCACCCTAGTTTACAGTAGGTGTTTGACTTTTAGCATATGATTTGTTTTGGGGTTTTTTTCTGGTTCCAAGATGGCAACCCTCCTCTTCCAAAAGGAATATTTCTCCCCAAAAGGGGAGGGACTTCTGGTAGCAAAGGTCTGAGGTTAGGGGCGGGACTTGTGGTCCCAAGATGGCGACGAAGAGGCCGGGCACCTGTCAAGGGCCAGGGCTACCTCTGTGGCCCTTGACAGCTCATTAAAACTCGTTAAGCAGCCCTGCAGTGGAAATAAGTGCCCTCCCCTGCTCAACATGCAACTGATTCAGTGCTTTTCTCTAAAGTATCCACTCCTGTCACTGTTGGAAACTGGATACTAGGCTAGATAGACCATTGGTCTGACTCAGTATGGCCCTTCTTACGTTCTCATGTTAAATGAAAACCAAGTCAGATTGGTAAATGGGGAGAAGAGGCTCTCAGATGGTCTGGTCATAGCTGCTTCAATAGTAGGAGGCCCTTTCTAGGGGGAAGGCAGGGGCACAGGCAGGAGATCTTATGGAGCTTTACAAAAATGGGTGAACCATAGTGTTCCTATTTAACACACAAGGCAACTGACAGATATAAAAGGAAAGTGACTTGTCAGAGATTACAGTGCAACTCATTATCAAGAGTTGGGAACTGAACCTGTGTCACCTTTTCAGACTAGCTCCCTAGTATTAAAAAAGCCAGTATTATTCTACTAATGGTTTAATAGATTTGCTGTTGAACTCCTTAAGGTAAATTCTAGTGATTAACCTCTTAAACCAATGGCAAAATGCGTCTTGCACAGACAAAAATGATTCTAAGTAATGCAGAATTGCTGGATTTACCTACCTCTTAGTTTTCATTTGCAGATGTATTTTACTGAGCTTTGCAACCAATGCATTTGAACTCTTTTAGAGGTTAAATGCTGTAGCTTCTTGCATAGAATTGAAAGAGCTGACAGATACGCTCTGTCAAAGTGATAGTTGTTATAGTGTCTAAAAGATTAATGATATACTTGGTAAGATTCTGCCATTGGGTCTTGCCCAAATTGTGGGTGTTTTCAATTGTGTGACCTTTTCCAGTTTAATTAATGTAAATCTGTAAGGCTCACGACACCGTGATTTTACAAGACAAATGCTGTTCAATCATACTACAAAGTATTGCCTTTGAATTCAGAATGAGGTCTAATGTTCACTATGGAATTAAGAAAATGAAATCTGTTTTTAGCAAAAGATAATCTGAATAAATTAATCCATATCTATGTTTCTGACATCACCAGTACCAGAGCGATATTTTTACTGTTGCCATGTTAGTTCTTATAGATTAGATTTGTATAACAAATTTGGAAGCATCATTGCTTCTATTTACATAAAGGAAAATGCAAAAGCAATCTGAACATGCACAACTTTAAAAACCATTCTTTCAGGAAACATTTCTTGACCCAGAAAATTTCAAAGTATTTTAAATGTTTCAAAACTATAAAACATGAATGAAAATTGAACCTCTGATTCATATTTGCACACTTCTTGGTTTTTTTTTCTGGGGAGAAAAGGAAACAGTAGAAAAAGGCATAAGATAAAATTTTTGTAGTTAATAAGAAGAGGCTGGCAATACGTCTGTACAAAAACTTACAATTGGAAAATTCTTGTCTAGTCTGCCTCTAGCAAACAACCTGTGTTACAAGACACACGACATATTTATCTATTTTTAGTAGTGATTTCTACACGTTTTCTAATTCTAATAAACACTACAAATATATGTCCTTTTGTGTCAGGACATTGTTTGCATTGTTACCTATATCTCAACAGTTGCCTTTTGATCTCTGTTTTGAAGGTTTAGGTAATTCTGAACGAATTTTTATTATACCCTGTTGGTTAATGAGATATCTAGCCCCTGACAATTTTTTTTAAAATAACATCTTCTACCTGGACTCTTTTTTGGAACAGAATGTAATTTAATGGCCTGTAAATGAAAAGACATGTTGGATTAAAATGTACTGTTATTCAGAGAGTCCTACTGTTAATATTTGATTTTATTATTAAAGTTTCTGTATTCTAAGAACATGTTATCTTTTGGGTAACTGTAATTTGTATTGGTGTGTTGTTTTTTCAGCTTGGGTAGAGATGAGTTTGGAGTTAACATCTTTAGTGTCAAGTCTGTAATTCTTTGAATGATCAAAAATGGCGTACTTTCTTTAAAAAATAAAGATGTGTGTTTTATCACATCCAGTTGTTTTTGTTTGCATTTTGAAACCACAGATCACTATCTACTTCAGTTTAAATTGGATTAAAATGTCCTGACCCATTTTCAATTGGGTTTCATTTACAGTCCATCAAATTCCAAGGTTTTTTGTATGGTAACTTGCTTAAAGTGAAGTGTCAGAGGTCCATGTTTTGTCTGTTCTTCCCTCCAATTCCTATATGACAATTTATAATAACACACATTGCAGGGGAGTGGCATACTTTTCCAGTCAGAAAGTGTAATTGCTATCAAATTTGTTTTTTCCTCCACCCCCCCGCCCGCCCCCCCAGATCTCTTAATCTTTTAAAAACAGAGGTTATATTTGTTGGCTGTGTGGAGAGCTTTGAAATTCATATGAATGTAACTCAGTCTTTTCATAATGGAAAAGTTATTTATTCTGTTTGGACTCAACAATAAAGGTAAAGAAGCTACAGCGACTATATTTGCAAATTGGACCAGAAGTCAAATAAAAGAATTTCCTGTTGGCTCAATCCTTCCTTTTACTCATTTGACTAGTCCTATTGACTTCAGTGGGACTGAACCTTTGGATGAGATAAAATGTAAGGCCTGTGATTAAATCTGAAGAGTTTGTTCCATCATCATATTTGCTTCAGAGTGACAAGAAATTATCCCTGCCCAGCAATCCTAACTAAAATAAATTAAAAAATAAGTAATTAGTTTTAACCTGAGTGAAAGATGCATATGATATCACTTTATCTATTTTGGAGAAATATTTCAGGCATATCTATTGGTATGCATACAGCGTAGAAATAACCATACTCAATTTATTGAACAGGTTTTCATGAGCTATAGCTACCATGTATGCCTGACCTGTATTTTGAGTCGTATGAGAAATACAGTGCAAACTGTCCAAATTCATTGTTGTCAGCCTCCCCACCACACATTCAAAACACTTTTCTAGCATTTGAGAATTAGTATTATCTGTGTTCACAGTTTGTAAAGTATTTCACATTCTTCAAACGGAAGCAATGTGTACCTGTGTAAGGTTGATATTAAATTTAATTTTCCTTGTCAAATAGCTTTAAAACCAAATGAAGTAATGACATTGGAGAAAATGGTTTGGGGTCCAAAAGGACTGTCTGGATTAACCAGGATTGTTACTATTTCTTCCTTAAAATATGCTGACTGAAGGCAGGGCAAAGTAGCACCTTCAGATATACTAGCAAACATCTGTTTCTGCAGAATTTGGAATAACTTCTAACAGAATAAACACAAAGTTACATTTAAAAGCTTTTAAAAATGTTGGCGAGGGGTAGCAATCTTTTCTGCACAATTTCAAAGTGCTGCAGATTGGACAAATAAGCCATGTGGGGAAAGCAGCACAAAGAACAAGAGTGTTTCCAGCATCAATTTCCCCTCTCTTTAGTGATTAACCATCTTTTTTTTTAAGTTCCTCTTCTCCAAATGGTCCAGAAATTATATAGGACCAGGTCTGTTTCTGGTCCCTTGTACTGTCTTATATTTTGTTAAGTTTTGGTAAGGAATATAGACTTTTTGTTACAAACAGAATCTCAGCCAAGCAAGCACAAAGCATTCTTGGGTTATGTATATGTATCCAACTACAGGTTTCCCTTGCCAACTGCAGGAGTTAGGTTCCTGAAAGTTCCCATGTTTGGCAAAACAGTAGTTGGTAAGACAAAAGACTTATGGGAAAAATGGGGTTAGGGACTTGAATATGAATAACAAAGGAACATACAGTGTATAAAAATCATTTTTATTTACCTTAAATAGGTTAAAAAAAGGTTCATTGTTGAGTAGTGGGTCTTTTAAAGAAACGTTAGCACTTCCTGGTGTACCACATGCAACACTAACCCTAATAGTAGCCTCACTTTTCTTAATGGTTCTCACAGTGGATTTGTTCACACCAAAATGTCTCCCTACATTTGCCACACTCTCCAAGTGCTAGATGATCCAACAACTCCAATTTTATTTCCAAGGACAGTACTTTCCTTGCCCTCTTCAGAAATTTCTCACCTTCACCTCTCATTCATTTAGAGGCCATGATTAAGGGCAAAATGCAAAAATCACAAAAAAATCAGGAAGAAAATGCAGCGCACCTGCAACTGGATGTTAACGGCATGAAGCACAACATGAGACTGTATGTGTGTGTGAGGAGGTGGGAGTGCCATGGGTGGCTAGCAGGAGCATGGGTGATTTGAAATGGCAGGTGGTGGACTGATGCACAGCCATGGAAAACCATGGTTACTCAAAATTGTATACCGTGGTAGCCAAAACGGTATATAGAATATTAAGCATGGATACTCAAAACCGTGGTTGGCAAGGGATTTGGAAGGACTTTGTTGAGGTGACTTTGCTGGACTTTTTGAAAGGCTCTTGGTTGGACTTTTTGAAGGGTTGGACATTTTGGGTTTGGAGTCGTCTCAGGAGTTTTGACTGCAGGTTTTTTGGAGTCTCGTCTGCTTTCTTAAAGAAAGTGTCCAAGGAAGTTTGGACAGATGCTCTCCAGGGAGATGAGCAATGCAGCAAACTTACAACTGACGTTGTAAAGTTGAAACAGGGTGTCAATTTATAAACCTTGTAAGTGTGAAATGTAACTTGAAACGTTGTAAGTTGAGGACTGCCTGTACTACAAATCTTGTTTCAGGATGATTTTGGACTTTGAGATTTTGGATTTTGGATTTTGAATCTGTATTCTTGGATAATATGGTTTGCTGTAGGGCTGCAGACACATGTTTAGTAGCTTATCTGACTTTGATGTTGTGTAGTTGAATAAACAATTTGTATCTGAAGTGTAAAAAGGTCCGTGCCAATTAGGTTCTGCTGTCTAGCAAGTATAGGCTAATGTTGAATCATGAGTTAAACTGAAAAAAATAAAAACTGACAAGAAAAACGTCATTTTTGCTTTAAATTAGCTGAGGAGGTCATATTTTTAACTCGTTAGGTGTGATCTTGGTATGAAATTAGACCTCCGAATAGTACGTAGAAAGATTGGTCTTTTGCAGGACCTGAACAATAGTACTGTGTGCTGTAGCAGAGATAATGAGTTTGCCTGTGGTGATTAGATGTTGTATTGCTTCAGTATGGTTTTTTTATGCTTCTGACTTACCAGTCCAGAATGGTTCAATTGATCTTTTTCATGTTTAAGTGACAGAACAGCCTATTACAGGTTCATATTTATGTCCCCCCAGAAGTTTCTGGCCTTCTGTCTTGTGTTTTGTCACTAGGCTCCACTCTGCCTTTCTTTAGAGAGGCTAATCTAAATGTTCTTGAGAGTTTCCACATGCCTCTAATGGTAGCTTGATTAGTGAATCTCTTGTCTATCACCTCCTGAACCAATTTGTTTTGGGTTGGCTTAAACTGTTTTCATAGGTTCATTAACAGAATTGACAGCTAGAAATCTTAGAGCAGTGGTTCTCAACCTTGATAGACTCAAGGCACCCCACCGTAACTTTTGAATTGATCAGTACCCTATTTCAAAAACTAATTTATTTATTATAGTGATGATTACCTGCTTGAAGAGGAGATGGGAAGGAGGAGCAGCAGCCATCAGGGTAGAATCTGCTTGCAGTGAATGAATGGGAGGAGGGACCTGTTGGAAGGGAAGAACCTGTACTTACTTCCTCACCGGAGCCTGGACTTATCTCATTTATCTCTTCTCTCTCATCCTTCAAAGGCTGTCTGGCGCTGTGGTTGAGAATCACTGGCTTAAGGTATAGAGTTAAGGCTAGTGTCCTCTAGTCTGACTTCCTCTACATCACAGACCAATTATTTCACCCAGTAACTTCTGTATTGAATCCAGTAACATGTTTGAATGACTACATTTATCTAGTCTTGATTTGAAGACATCAAGATGGAGAATTCATCATTTGCTTTGCTTCTCTGTACCCATAGTAAATCATCCTCTCTGTTAATTTTTTTTTTTGCACAATGTTTAATTTAATCTCTGGGTCTTCCAGCTATTGGGCCTTTTTGTACTTTTCTCCACAAAATTAAAGTGTCCCTTGACACCTTGCATTTCTGTGGACTGACTACTTTGTATTTACCACATTGTTCCATCTTCTTGTTGATAAGCTAAACAGGGTGAATTCTTTAAATCTTTTTCTCTTTCTAAGGCTTTTCCTCCATCCCTCAAATCTTTTTGTTTTTCTGCGGCTCTTTTATGTATACTCTCTGATTTGTCTACATCCTTCTATATGTGAACACTGTAATTAGTTCCTGTATTCCAGTATCACTCACTAGTTTCCATATGCTACTTTCATGTTTATGCATCCAAGGATCACATTAGTCTTTTTTGCTAGTGTTGAGGAGATGCCGTGGCCCTGATGGCCCAGGAAGAATGTGACAAGCAAGGATTGCTTTGGTCTCACTCTCATTTTCTGTGTGATGTTGGGCAAGTCATTTAACCTGCTTGTTTTAATTTTCCAGTTTGAAAAAATGAGAACTTTCTGAGATTCTTGGAGATCTACCATTTTTAAAGTGGTTTTGAAGACATGTTGTTAGTTTTATTATTTTATAATAAATATTTCTCAAAAATAACTTCCTTGAATGTTTTGTGGTGTTCTTAATGCCATTTATACAAAACAACTACCTCCTATGATTTTATTTCTTTAAATAACCTGCAACCTTCAGCTATATCTGGATGCTGATAGGTAATTAGCATGTCATTATTAATTCACTGCAGTCTCAAGCAGTGGTTATTTCCTTATCTCTGCCTAGAGTATTGGTTTTATCTCATTTGGCAATGTGACTTTGAGACCTCTAAAATGTCATCATGAGATTAATCACATTCTTAGCAACAGTTCACCAGACCTGGTATTTATATTGCTGGTGGTGATTTGAAGCAGGGTACTGTTTAGAATGAAGCACAGCCTGATAGACTAGGGTTTAATGATGCTTCATTTAAGAGAAAATGGTTCTTTCATCTAGAGTATGAAGGACTAATGTGGCATGGGGAGGAGAAGGTGATTAAGGACCAGAGAGTCTTGTTTCAGTAAGTGCTTTTACGCTTTTCTTGTTTGTTTCTAGATTTAGTTTTCTATTTTGGTCTCTTATGGAGATACGTTTCACTTTATAAATCTAGCTTCAGAGATGGGAATTTGTTACACTCAATCCAATCCAATGCAGAATCATTATCCTAATGCATTTAGCAATAGTTAACTTTTGTTATCATGTATAAAGTTAGTTGTTGTATGGTATTTTTAACTGTGATCTCTTAATCGTAACAATTTTTATTTTTCTGTGTAGTTTACACACACTCAGTATACTTATGGTTAAAGATCTACTCACCTTGTGGAGGCAGGTGGCCAATTTTGTTGGGCAGATCATGGGGCCAGCCACCATTTTCATGGGCTTATTGTGGTGTGGCCTCTCCCCACCTCTAATTGGCTAAGGGGCCTTGTTGGCCCTGACCCCTGTCACTGATTGGTTTAAGAAGGCTGTCTGTCACATGGCCCCACCCCTCACCACTGATTGGCTGAGGGTTGTCTGTCATGTGGGCCCGCCCCTTGCTGCTAATTGGTGGAGAGGGGTGGGGCTGCAGACAGGCACCCTTCTCAGCTAATCAGTGGTGAGGGGCAGGGGCAGCAGCCATCTTGCCTGCTCACCTTTGTGCCAGCAGCCCGTCTCCCTCTTTGGCTCCCACTGGGGAGTCAGCAGTTTATTTTTAGTAAGTTTTTTTTTCCCCTCACAGATGGCTGTGAAATGTTTCAAATAAATTCCATTTCATACCAGTAGCAAGGCAGCAGTAGATTTTGGGGAGACTTTAATTCTCTTCTTTGCTGATTGAAGGCATAGGGCTTTCGCACCAGAAGAATGCAGTAAACGGTCTAGAAATGCACTTTGCTTAGATTGCCCTATTGCTTTAAATAAGGAATAACCATGTTTTTCATAACATAACCATTAATTAAATGAGAGTTGAGATGCCAGAGGAGTTTCAAGAAGCTAACTTACTGTAGCAGGTGCTGATGATATTATTGAGAGGGTGACGCAGACCCTTGGCCATTTATGCACAAATCTTTTGCTTTTTTAAAATAAAGCTGCTAAAAAGTTCTTAATGATTACTTATATCACATTCTGTATTCAAATGTTTCATCAGCCTCCCCTCTTCCCACATACACACTGACACTTTTCCATTAGCAGTATATAAAAAACTGTCTGTGAGGAATATCCATGAAAGATGAATAGTTTACATGTTTTAAGGAAAGATATTTGCTCTAAAAGGGATAATTATAGTGGCTGAAATTAGCCTGAAATGCTGGCTAGAAAGCTTTATTGAAGATGAGGTATTTAATAAAGAAAAAAAAAAAAAGTTTCCATATTGACTTTTAATGTAGCTTCATTTATGTCTTTAATTGTCTGCTTTTAAACAATAGTCTCTTTAACATAAATTAAATTATACTTGTGCATTTATGCACTCACGCACACATGCACACACCCAAGTTTTTAATTAGGAAGAATTCTGAGAGTCCAGTTACAGGATAGGATGTAGTTGCAGTCAAATCTTTTTCTTGTTTGGTCCTATCAACAAATAACAGTAGGCAAAAATGCAGACGTTTCCGTTGGTCTGATAGAATACATGTGAAATTATTAAAAATAAATTCAGTCCATCTGTGATTTTGGAGGTTTGTGAATCTATTTGGTAGTAGCCCCTCACAAATGGAATCTCTGACATTGAACTAAATGTTCAGATTAATGAAATTTGGATTTATTAAATTGAGGACCCTAGGTTTTGTTGTATGTTTCCATAAGATTTTTGTGAAACAGTTAAACCTGTGTTTCTCTTTTGGTCTTGTAGAATATGTTTTTCTCTGTGTAAAGAATGCATGTCTGTCTGTCTGTCTGTCTGTCTGTCTGTCTGTCTGTCTCTCTCACACACTCACACACACACACACACACACACACTCTCTCACACACTCACACACACACACACTCACACACACACACGTCAAAAAGTAGAGTTTGTAGAAATATTTTTGATGATGCTAAATGCCAATAGGATTATTTTCATGAAGTGGCATTCTATTTAGAAAGGAACTGTAAACAAAATATTGTCCTATAAACAAAGACGTATCATTGCTATGTTGGCAAGATACTGTACATTTGCAGGCATGAGAACTTGCAAGTGAAGTGAGCTAAAAGTGATCTAAACAAATGAGAAGCAATCAATTTAATTTCATTATTCCTAATTTAGAAAAATGAAGGAGGAAGGCAAGGACAATTGGTAAAATGTTATTTATTTTAAGAGAAGAAGCTTGTTGGCTAAACAATTTTTTTCCATATATATATATATATATATATAATATGCACACACGCACACATGCACTTCATAACATTTTTGGGCTTTTACTTCATTTTGTTCCTGTTTGCTGCTTTCATAAAAAGTTGTCTGAGTTTTGAGATTATGGGCAATTTTACTCAAGCATAACAGCGTATTTCACTTGGGTAAAAGTTGCTGAGATTGTTTTCTTTCTTGCCCTACATTTCAGCATGGAGACACAAAGCAGTCTGCTAGAATTAGTTTGGTGTAACATGGTGGTAGAGTTGCAGCTTAATACTTGTGGGGTATTTGGCAATATTTGCTTTGCAGAAGTTCTGGTTTATTGTTAGTTTCCTCACTGAGATTTAGAATTATGATAAATGTGTTTATGTTTTTCTTGGCACAAGCCTCAGATATTTGGGGTTTTTTCCCCATTTTCTTTATGCCTAATTTCCAGTTATTACATCCACTTGACAGATTAATGTTTTAATTACACAGGGACAGCATGTGGTGTTTCTTAGCTTTCTTTAGATTACTGATTTGCTACAAATTGCATTCTTTCTTCCATGCCCAGCCATCCAGACTATCTACTTTTTCTGACAGCAGTTCAAATTTATCCTGAAACAAGAACAAAGTTGCCCACAGCTTGCCTGATATAAAATGAGGGACTTTCTGCAACTATTTTGTGGGCTGTGGAAAGGAATATGTAAGAGTGGTATTTCTGAATTCTTTCCTACCCAGTTTGAAATTGTGGTCGCTTTTTTCCATCATGCATTGATTTCTGCCATTGCAAAGGGTGGTAGCCATGGCTGATCCAGGGGTCCTGCCGTCGTCTGATTTTTTTTTTTTTTTTTTTTGCGCTCAATTTCTCAGTGAGAAACTACCTAAATAAAAACCTGATGCCTGCTTGCAGCTTTAGGAATACTCTGTTGCCTTTTGTTGGGCACCCTCTGTGATGCAGTTGTAACAGGCCTCATTTGACCTGAAGGCTGCTGACCCATGTTACATTTATGACAGAATTATCCTGTTACTCTTACCTTAAATGGTGACCTGGCTACATGTTCAAGTCCATCTATACAGTAAACAAGCTGCAAAGTTATTCCTCAGGTAATATGTAATGACGTGGTGGTTCTTCTGTATTGCTTCTTAAATTGAACATGTGGCAGGTTGGGGTTGGCCCATGACAGGTCCTAACACTCAGATCAGTGTCAAGATCCAGCATGGGGCAGCCCTAGTGTCTGAGACACAGCTGCCCCTTGCCCAATGAGTTTCTGGACCCCAGACATAGGCCCCACCTGGGCCCCACCCAACTCCTGGTGGGGAGCCGCAGGTGCAGGGGAGGGGTGAGAGGTGGTGCCACAATGACCTGAACATCATGCGGCATCTCCCTCATCTCAGGCTTACTGCACTTCACACCCATGATTTTCTAACATCGCTGATGCCCAGAGCCTCTCCCCAATCCAAAGGTTCCACGTACCAGGGATGTCAGGAAACTGTGTACGCAGCTCATCTGTGCACATGGTTTTTAAAGGTCTCAGTGAAATGATTTTTAAAGGTCTCAGGATCTGTAAAAACTGTATGTGAAGCCCTTTGGGCTGCAGCCATGGTTTTTAGTCATCATGGCACATGGGGACCTATATAAACCCCATATGCAGGTCATCTGAGCTGTGCACATGTTTTTTATTCATTGTGGTACATGGGGGCCCCTGGGATCAGGCTGCCACAGCTTAATCTTGGGGTCTGTGTGCTATATAAAAACTGTGTGTGCAGCCCAGCTGGGGTTTTAACAATCAGTGGATTGTTGGTTGGGGCCAGGGACTGTAATGGGGACAGTTCCAGATTCCATTTTGGCTCCTGGCCCGAGCTGACAATTAGCTGATTGTGGGCACCTGGCTTTTAACTTGCTGATACAGGGGGGGCCTGTGATCATGATCCCAGACTCCCCCTACACTGACAAATAAGGTGTGATTGGGGTTTCATCTCTCATTCTGAAATTGTGCCTCCTGCCATGCACGTGTGGGATCATGGGTCAGATCCCATTATGCCTTTAAATGAGAGGCCTTTGTGATCAAGCTAAAGCAATATTATTATGTGTCTTTTCAAGAAAGATTTACAGATATTTTGTTAAAAAGGTGCATAGCTCTATGGGAGGGCAAGGAAATAATGTTAAAAATAATATCTGGTCCATCTGCATATATTAGTTATGTAGATGGTATTTTAATCGCATCAAATGCATAACATTATATTCAAATACAGACTGGAATATAACAACTTTCTCACGTTATGGCAAAATCTAGTCTTGATTTGATAAAGGTGGAGTGACAGCTATCATGGTGTTCATTTATGGTGAAAACTAACCTCTTTCAGCTATTTTTCAGCTTGTCTGCTTTCTCCAGGCAAAATTAATTCGGTGTTAGCGTCAAAGGACAGTGCACATGTAGTGAAGATAAAAACAAATAACTTTCTAAGCCTGACCTCAGAAAGAAACCTCTTCTTTCCCACAAGCCAATCACAGCAAAATGTCATAAATTTTCTCCACGTCCCAGTTGTGCTCACGCAGACTGTGATAGAGGTTTGAAGCTGTAATCAGATACATTTCTTCCAGAAAAGTGAGACTAAATTTTATATTGTTCTCTCCTAAATGTTTTCTTTTGGCGAGACACTTGAGTTATATTCGTTTGGTTTTTTTTCTTTTCACAGGATGTCTGCTAGTGGATGGTACCATTGTTGGATGTACATTTAAGCATTTAATTTTTTGGATCAATGACCCATAGCTCCTTTTGTTGATTTTTTTTTGGGGGGGGAGGGCATGGATGACTATTAGTGCTGTGTCTTATGTATTAGATAAAATCCTTCACCCCTTTAGTCAGACTCTTGAGAGGTAGGCTTGGAACAAAGAAGATGGAACATTAACTCCTGGTATTTATTTTGAAATTGATGGACACAGGTTAAAGTTTGCCTCTCTGTCTTTTTCAAGGGAAACACTATCTAGAATTTTATAATGTAAACATAACTCTTTATGACTGAGAGAAGGAGCAAAATGGATGATGTTATGGCTGGGGGATGGAGATGATTTTAAAGAAAAGTTGGCCTTGACATTTAGGGGTTTTACCTGAAAATATTAAACAAAATTCTTCCCTAGAGTGGTCTCTCTGGGAAGTCAGTGGCACAAAACTGGAACTACTGTTGGCTCGGTTAGTTTTGTTGGTCCCATTTGGAAGATAGAGCTGTTCTGCTTTGTTTAGTGTCTGTTACAGACAGGGTTGACCGTGCTCTCTAAATTTTTGGACAGTCCATAAAGGTGCTAAAAGCACTCATCCATAAAGTCCATAAAAAAGAGACATCTGCTTAAAAAAACAAAGAAAATCCAAAAAACTAAGCAGCCCTGAGCTTGATAGAAGATCCATCATTGGAATAAGGCTGGAGGCAGAGCAGAGCAGTGCTTTTCCACCTGGGCTAGGGACAGAAGTTGCACATAAACTAGTTTAAGTAATCAGAAATTGGTTTAAACCTGTAATAAAACAAGTTATGTACACATAAACCAGTTTTAAAATGACTGAAACTGGTTTAAGATAAACCTGTTTGAATGTGGTATCAGACTTAAATGATTTTGGTCCAACTAGTTTATGGAACTTCTGTCCCGGACCCCTTCCTGGTTTAAGTTAAATTACAGTCCAGCTGTGGCCTGCCAGGCAGGGGTGCAACAGCCCCTATTAAGCATTTCCCCCCATGAGTGGTGGCGGGGCATGGGTAGATGCTGGCCCTGGTGGCAGCCTGAGGTGAAGGTGGGAAAGGAGGGGGGTGTAATCCCCCTTCCCTCCCCTCTCCCACCAGCATAAGAGACCCTGGTTGGGGTTCCATGCCAGTGGGAGAGGGGAGGGAGGGGGGATTAAATCCCCCTTTCCCCCTTTCACATCAGGCTGGCCCTGGGGCCAGCGTCTGGCCACACCCCACTCCACTTGAGTGGCGGGGGGGAATGTCTGGCAAGGGCTGCTTCTCCCTCCAGGCACGTCCCGCCTAGGGACTGTACAGGCCAGGGTTGGGGTTTAAACCCCTGCCCCAATCATACTCAGTGGCTTGCTGGGGCCTATCCACACCTGTCCCCGGCCCCCCCCCAGCTTCCCTCCAGCCTTCTGGGCACTCCTGAAGGGAATGGAGGGCTCGCTCTAGCACCCTCTTCCCCCCCCCCCCCCTCCCGCCAGCTTGAGCCACTGCAGGCATGTAGCTGCATTTCTGGAATGAAAAGTGAATGTCTATTTACTTGCTTCTTGGTTCAGTATGTGCAGGTTAGACTAACCTTCAAAGATCGAATTGATTCAGGCTTTATGAATGTCTGTACATAACCCTGATGTCTGAGTGGGTATGCAGCACCTGCAGGCAGCATTCTCTCAGGGTTTTGTTAACCCCCTTTGCCCTTCTCCCTTCCTTAACCCCTCTTCCCCACCATAAGCTGCTGCTACATTTGGCTGTACTCAAGGTTCCCTCTAAGGTGCGCGCGTGTGTGGCCGCGCACAACTAAAAGTGTGGCCATGCACAGCCTTTTCAATGCCACGCACCGGGAGAGGCTGGGGCAGGAGCCTGGTGCGGGCTCCGCCGGCTCTGA
>NW_005842096.1:2011094-2026645 GCF_000455745.1 Alligator sinensis | reverse complement strand
CCCAGCGCCCCGGTCCCTGCCGTGCCTCACTGGGGCAGGCTCCTTCCTGAGGTGAGGCAAGGCAGTGATGGGGGCTAGCAAGGGCTCCGCCGGCTCCGGGGAAGTGCTCTACTCCCCGGCCCTGATACAGGGGAGCGGAGCACTTCCCTGAAGCTGAGGAGCCTGCGCCAGGCTCCAGCCACAACCCTCCAGCTCTGGCCTCTGGCCCCGGCCCCTGGCTCCTGGACCCTGGCTCCAGCTCCCAGCTCCTGGCCCTGGTCCCTAGCCCCAACCTGCAGCCCCTGGCCCCTGGCTTCAGCCTCTGGCCCCTGGCCCTGGCCCCTGGCCCCAGCCTCTGGGCCCGGCCCCAGCCTCCAGGGCCTGGCCCCAGCTACTGGCCCCTGTGTCCAGGCCCTGGCCCCCAGCTCCCGGCGCCAGCCTCTGGCTCCCAGCCTTAGCCACTGGCCCCTGGCCCCAGCCTCCGGCCCCCGGCCCCCAGCCCCCTTCGGTAAGTGTCCCACGCCAGACCGAGGCAGCACACTCATGGACCGAGGTGGCACACTCCTTATAGCGATCATTGCCTGTGCTGCCTGTATTGGCTGCTTGCCTCAAGGGTAGCCTGAGGCACTGAGTAGGACAAGGAGGGGATGATGTGGCCAAGATGGAGCTGCAGGGCTGAGAGAGGGGAGAGGTATTAGGTTGCAGGTCTGTGCCAGGACTGGTGGGGATAAGGCTGGTGGGTGGGCTGGAGTGGTGGCAGCATGGTGTGGGGTGAGTATGGTATATTCCCCAGGAGTGGGAGTAGCATGGTATAAAACCGTTGCTGCAGTCAAGTAACCTGTTGGTGTTAAACCTGTTAAATTTGAAAAAAGCCCTTGTTACTCCTGTCCAGGGCCTGGCAGAGGAGTTATATTTACATTAGGTAAAACAGGTCAGCAAAAAGTGTGGCTGTCAGTAAAAAAAAAAAAAAAAAAAAAAAAAGTTTTTAAATGTAAAAAAATTATTTAATTGGCAACCCTAGTTAGAGCTACTCTTGGCTTCTAACAGTGTGTATGTCTGACAAATGCAAATTGGGAAGACATGAGTGTACAAAGTGGGGAAAACCCCTGTTTTAATAGGATGTTGTGACTGCTGCAGAAGGATTAAGAGTTGGACAGTAATTAAAGAAAAATACGTTCAGCTGCTGGCTGTCATTTTCCTTTATGACTTTGGGTCAGTTCACTTAATTTCTCTGTTCCATAGCGGTAATAGTTTTGTTCTATCTTGCTCTTTCAAACTGCCCCCCTCCCTTTTTTTTTTTTTTTTTTTTTTTTTACACTTGCTTTAACTCTGGTGAGTTCAGTGGAGATACTTTTGAATCATACAGGTACGAGATGAAAGTCAGGCCCCTATTCTCCATGTCAGTTTACACTAAGTTCTTTGAGACCCTACGGCTTTTTATTTTAACCATGGATGCATACAACCCCTAGCATAAACATAGTTTCCTGGTGTTATGCTAATACGTAAATATGGAAAGGTAAATTAAGATTATTCACTTTTCAGAATATAGTACTGCTAGCAAGCCAGAGGGGGGAAGCATTTTAATCATTAATACTCACTCCCAAAGTACCTTTAAAGGTTTCTCTGTATAAAGGCATTGGGTTTTGCATGTTGATTATGGCATTCTGGGTACATGGCAAAGTTCCAGGTGTCAGTGAAAATGTCAGTGGACTTTTCACACTTACGGTCCCTAACGTAATGAAAGGCTGTTTCAGTCTGGATCACTCCCCTACATATGCTGATGCACTGTGAAAGTGCACATCATGCCTGGATGGTCCGTGCTGATATAATACTGCCTGGAGTTCTCTCAAAGTGCTAATGTGTCAAAGTGCCCACAAGTGCTGGGTGAGTGTTACTGCTTTTTAAAGGTTGTGTCTGTTGAAGTTAGTGCGTACACTCTGTTTTTGTAGTAAGTTGTATTCCACTTAAAGTTTTTCTGTTTGTAGTAATGTTGAAATTGGGAGTTTAATGGGAAGAATCAATACAACTAATAGTTTGTGGCTCTGAACTTGGACAATATTACAGAAAAACAAACATGAAAGCTCAAAGTCAAGTGATTTGAAAACTTGTTCACAAAATTAGCAGAGTTATCTGATTTGAGATCTCATCTGTTACAGTATTACCAAAAAGTGTTTGTGTTGCCTCCTGAGGCTATTTTATTTTTCCTTTTCTTTGTTTCTTTCTTCCGGTTCCCAGTCTCCTTTGTTCACTTGCTAAAATTTTCAAATAGAAACAAATTTCCACTTTTGTGACAATGATAGTCAACAGCAGTACAAAGCAGTTTTCTGAAGAAAATTATTAGTTATTCTCATAAGAGGCTAGGGATTTTTAAATAGCATAAAATACAATTGGAATCTCTTGTGTTTATTTTTGCTCTGTTGCATTTTGTAGTAGTGTGCAGCTGTGCATCTGTTATAATTCTATTTGATGCTTTGCTAAGACCTCTTTCCTCTTACGATTTCAGTTCTTAACACCACTACTGAAATCTTATATGCTATCTTGTCATTTATATAAAAAAAATAAATAGTAATGTATGTGTACTAAAGCATGACTTGAAATGGCTTAGTTTTTAATACGTAATTACTAGATTGTGTCAGGAACTGGAAACCCTTGTTTAATACTTAAAAACGTTTCTAAAATAAAAAATGACACACACAAAAATAAAATCTTTAAATGACTTTTGTGCGACAGAACTATATATCCTATTTGTCAACTATTTTTAGTATCTTTCCAGGCATTTGTTTTTATAGATAACCTCTTGTCCTGTAGTTTCTTTACTTGTGTATAAAATGTGTGTCTGTCTCAGACACACAGACTGTTTTATTTAAAACTTATGCATACCTTAGAGTTCTATGCACATTTCTTATCTATAGCAACAGACACTGCTATTTACTGAGGTAAAGGTTTATCTTCCATCCCTGCAGTTATGAGACTATAAGCTTAAGAGAAGATTTACACAGAGGAAATTCTTTTCCTCCTAGATTTTTTTTGTCCATTAGGAAGAGCTGCTCTGTCACACTACATGGCTCATTTTGAAGCATAGTGGTCTGAATGCTATTCTAAATTGTTTTTTAAAGTTGGAAGGTGTGTTTAAGTCTGTCCTAATGGATATATTTAAATATTGTTTTTCTCCCTTCCTCCAATTTACCAATAGTTTTATTTTAGGCATTTAGAGAATGGGTTTTATTTCCATGTAAAATTTATTTTTCAGACTATGACAAGTCTGATCTTCTATTCTTTTTTTTTGTACTCATAGATTGCTCTCTCTCTAAGCTAGGAAAGCTGTTGTCCTATGTTGTCTGTTGTTGTTCTGTTTTTGTTGCCTGTTGAAAACTATTAGGCTGGTAAAAGTTCACTGGGATGAGCATGTATGAATGCAGGATGTACTGAGGTATGAAGGTGGAGAAGGTGTGTTCTAGATGTGTTTGAAAAAAGGTGGTCTTGAGTGTATCTGGTGTGTAAAAAGTGTTAAATGCCTGAGAGTTGAAATAAGTGGATATTTAAAGCATTTACATTTTTAATTAAAGTGTAAAAAAAAATAATGTTTTACTATGGACATGAAATCCCATAATAAGGATCTCATCTGCAGACTGGTGCAGTAATAGAACATTGTTCTGAAATCCTTGCCAAATTCACAACTGGGTAACCCACTTAGGGTAACTGGATGCTGGGAGCCAACAAATGTATGGCCATTATTTTCACTTGTGAGGTTTAAGAAAAATGCTCTTCAATCTGTGAACAAAACCAAGTGAAAAGGACAATACTCATGGAAAATCTCTCAGATAATTTGGTTATGGAATTATAAACTCATGGCACGATTTGGCATAAATTGAGAGCAAGGTCACATTTTGTATTAAGGTTCTATTCAGAAAGAATTAATACATTATGTTTAACACATTGTTGGAGTCCAGTGGGACAGTAGATTACTTATAAAAATCTATAACGCAAGACAATACCATCTAGTTATTTCTGATGTCCTTATAGCCATAACACAAAGTACCTCTGTGTATAATGGGCTTATAATATCTGTTAATTGCATATTAGTAATTTATAAATGGTGTCTTAATGTGTGACTGACAGTATTTGGCAAGCTTTGCCAGAGATTTTTATTTATGAGAGTTTAAAAACAAGTGACCACATTTTAAATTAGGCCTCTGATATTCAAAATGCTGAAGGTTGTTATTCTGTGTTTGGCGCTGTATTTTTTCCACGTATATGTCTCCAAAAAAAGACATGCACTTGTTCTGGGGAGGCAGAATAGGACAATTTTTTTTTGTCAGAGTCATGGCCAAAAACTGACCTCATGAAGCAGAGGCAGAGTCTACTCTTGAGCTTAGTTGTACTTATAAGGCGCCTGAGGTAAAAGCTAGAGTTTTAATCCTTTCACACCCAGCACTGTATTGGCAGCAGCCAATCAGCAGCAGTGATCTAGGAGCAGCCAAAAGCTGCTGTCAATTTGGCAGTGGCTATGAGAAGGTTAAAACTGTAGCTCTGACCTCAAGAATGACTCTGCCCCGGCCATATGCTGGCTGGGAGAGAAGCATTCCAGCATTTCCATTTTTCCACTCCAGTGAAGAAATCGGTTTTCTCACTTAAGTCGCATAGCACAATTTTGGGAGAAAGGTGCGTGTGGTAAGTGAATAAATGTGGTAGTTCACTAATTTTGTTCCTGAGAATGAAATTATATTAGTCACCTTAACAAAGTCAGATCTTTGGGGTGACGGATGGGCAGGACAGAGTCAAGCCACACTGAAAACTTTTGAGAGGATATGTTAATTATTTGCTTAAAAACAGCTTCTTCAAACCCTCTCACCCATGCAAACTGTGCTGAATGTGGTGGACCTCTGTGCCCACATGGTGTCATGCTGATTTTAGTGGGGTTGCACAGAGAACTTGTTAAGGTTGTGGGGCCCTAAATTCTCTGATTTATTTTTTTTTTCAATTTGCATCATATGGAAGAACTTGAAAATCTGCCCTAGTTTAGGTTTTACTTGGACCCAAGTATATGTGTATAGTTCTCTGTCTTATGATCATTTTCTTCTTTGGCTTATGAATAGCAGCATTTCCTCTCTCTCTTCTAATGGATACAGGGTGAAAAGGGATGCCAAAGTTAATTCTTCACTAAAGGGACCCTGGTAATACCTCTGTGCCCTGTCGTAGGAAATTTCTCCGTACTGATAGGTAACCCATGCATTGGTGTATCAGTGAAATGGAGATTTCTGATTCCAGTGTAGAGAGAGGTTGTTGAGCAGAAAGAGGTATCAATAGAAGTTAAAATTTTTCTTTTCTAGGAAAGACAAAAGGCTTTTGGTAGTTGATGTTCAAAGGTTTACCTTCGCATTCTTTGGTCAGAAAAATTTGATAAGGTTAGGATAGCAATATTCAATTAACTATATTAATGAAAAGTCTAGGATATAATAGCAAGAGGAACTTTGTGATTTAATTTAAGATTGAACTGGAAGGGACTAAGGAAGGGTTTAGGCCTTGAATAAAGAAGCAGAAATACTTATGTTTTTAACTAAATGGGTGGATGATTATTATTTAACTGGGAGCTAGGAGATTTTACATTTTGAGAAGGTGAAGAGATTTAGTGCACAAGGAAGAGGGTTGCTATTGTTCCTTAGAGACTTTGCTGTTGCCTGTAGAACGTACAGTGAAGATATGAGCTCTCTAATTTGATAGCGTAATTTAGTTTTACTATCCAGTTTAACTGATATTATAACAGTGGTGTTATAGGAGCTTCAGAGGAACCAGTGAGGCTCTTTACCACTATTTCATAATGACAAAAAAGAAATTTTAAGTTTGATAAAATATTTACAGGCTACTGAGTCAACAGTCAGGCTTGTCATTGGTTTTCTTGGGTGTTGATGACTTACTAGCTGTGTAATTTAAATATAAACTAGAAAGAAAACTGTGACCTAGTCTATTACAGGCAATCCTATCCCACTTCGTGTGTCAAATGTTATTTCCATCCTCCTTCAGGTCCACCTTTCAAAGTAACTTTTCATGCAGTCCTCTGTGAACAGGTAGAGTGATTCAGCAAAAATTTAAATCAAATGCAAATCAAAACGTTGACATAACAAAAGAGTAACCTGCCACTTGGATTTAAGGTTCAGCCCAGCTTTCCGACTCTTGGTTTGGAGTCTTTCTCTTTTGTAGGTATAATCTCATCCATCTGCCATTATTGATAGCCCTTCCCTTCAGTGCTTGTGCCAGAGAAATGAGAAACTGGACTGCCATGTAAATCTGCTCCTAATTTTCATCACCCCTTCTCCTGAGATGTGGGGTATTGTATGCCCAGATACTGCGTTTATAAGTAACTTGAAATATCTGTGTATTAATAATACATTCAGTCCTTTGCAGTCAATGTCCTTGCACCTCTTTATGATGGAATGGTTGGTGCATGTGTTGTGCCTGTTGTAGATTGTGAGTTCTTTAGAGTAATGATGTTCTTTTATGTGGTTCTTTAAACTACGGTGTACACATGCCATGTTCCCGTAAAAACATGGAAGAAGATAAAAGGGTACATGTCTTTTCTGTTTCTAGTTTAAGGTATGCTATTGGTATGATTATGTTTAAGGGTTTTATCATCATTTAGACTACATTAAGATGTTATTTTCAAAGTGTTGGAATTTATTTATAAAATATTCATGATAAGTTTAGAAAAGTTGCTTAAAAGTGTTTAAAATAGTTTGAACATTTCCATGTTGTTCAGATTTGAAAGGGATGCTATCAACTTAAGTTTGAGTCCAGTTTCTATTTTATTTTTAAATGCCTTCTGTTTTTGAGCCTTTTTAAGGATTTGCATTTTCCTGCTTCTCCCTATAAGTAAAAGGGCTAAAATTATATTTTAATTAAGTAATAAATCTGAGGCTTTAATAAATACTACATGAGACTGTATCATGAGACTTGTAATAAATTATGATAGTAAGGAATACTGCTACGTGAGAAATTTAACAGTTATCTAACAGTAGTGTTAGAGTGATGTTGTAGCAGTGATGATCCAGGAATTATGTGAGAGGCAGGGATTTCTTAAAGTGATACCTTATATTGGACCAACTGCGTAGTTGGAATTGAGTTAAAGAAGCTCTCAAATGCAAGACCTAATGAAGAATGTCTTGCATTCAGAAGCTTGTCTAGTTCTGTGCCAACTAATGTATACAGTTGGTCCAGTAAAAGATATCGCCCTAAAAATCCTTGCTTCTTACAGTTACTATACTCAGTATTGCTACTTTTCATTACTTTTATCAGTAATTTCACAATATTTGGTATATTTCTTAAAACCTGAGCTCTTAGAATCAGGTGATTACCTGAGAATCTCAGATTTTGCTGAAAGAAAAAAAATGTTGACCCTCTAGTTTAAAAAAAATGTTGGCCAGTGAGACTTAAATGAACCCCTAAGACTCACACCAGAAAGCATGTTAAAAGAATTCCAAAACTATTATAATTATAATTATTTTTAATTGCTTAATTTTTATGAGTCTGTTTTGTGCTCTCTGAAAACCTGTGGTTGGCAGTTCTGTACACTGGATGAGAGCAGTGGCCTGCCTTGTTCAGCAGAAGATAGTGTTGGATGCTTAGTAGTAATCTGTAGTAGTGAATCTAGTTTCGAATGGTTGTGGAAAGTTGAAAGGTTATTAGCACATGTTTGTTTACTTTGTGAAGATAAGACTTCGGAGAAAATAGAGTGGTACTGTCTGGAATGCTCAGTCACTGCAGTTCCATGGAGGATATTGATTAGTTCCTAGAGGTTGCAGGGGACTCATTATCTCCCTTTTCATTGTAGAATGTTGATGAAATCTCTAATATTTAAGGTTCGTGATTCTCTTTCATTGTTGTTGTGGACGGTTCATCAGAGTTGAATAGCGTAACTGAATGGATGTGCTGTCTTGCTTGTGACTTGCATGTGTTTCACATGTTCATTTTGAAATGAAGTTGCAATTTCTTTTGGGTGACTAAGAGGAGGGATAGTCTTTTTTATTGTAATGCACTCAGTATGGAACAAGCCATGAAGAAAACAAGAGACTCTTTTTCTACAGAGTGTTTACAATTCCAAACCCCATGCCACTCCCACCAAAAAAAGAAAAACCTTCTAGAGCTCTCAGATTCGTGAGCTTAACCTTCTACTGAAGTCAGAGAAAATGTCGTTCAACGGAATACCTAAAGACAGAACTTGTCACAAAAAAGATAGATACTTTAAACTATGATCAGTTTCATTGCTGATTCAACCGTAAAAGTAATAGTTTGGGAATTTAGCTGTGCTTAATTGTGGGAGACAAGAAAATTCACTGTTAGAAGTGATGAAATGTTTTCCTTGTTGTGATGTAACCTGTTTATATTGGGTGACTAAGCTTTTCAACACCCACTGAAGCCATAGGGACATCTGGCTTTCGATACATTTTTATCATTAGCTAAAATAACAGCTCTCAGAAAAAATGTTTCTTTTCATTATTTGTCTTGAGTGCTAAGTACATTTTGTGTACATATCAACTAGAATGCCAATTTAAAAGGCCCTCTCGGAGTTGGATGGAGTGGTGATGAAAAGCTGGCAAGCAAGATGTTACAGACTTGTGTAAAACCATGCCATTATCTGTCAGACACCTGCAATGTGAAAAAAATTGTCAGTGTGTTGTAACGTACTTAACTAGTGAAGCTCAGAATCAAGTAAACTAAAGAAGCCCAAACTAGAAAAGTTGGGCCACCTTAAGCTTATCTGAATATAAGGTTTTTTTATTCCTATTCATATAGGGTCTTTTTCATTCATGTGAATTAAAAAATTGTGTTGGAGATCTGTATCAATTTATAGTTGCATGCATCCTTGGCATACAATAAAAAAAATAGGGAATAAATACTGGA
This sequence comes from Alligator sinensis, assembly GCF_000455745.1. Taxonomy (NCBI): domain Eukaryota; kingdom Metazoa; phylum Chordata; order Crocodylia; family Alligatoridae; genus Alligator; species Alligator sinensis. The sequence continues at coordinate 2,017,771 of NW_005842096.1, read as the reverse complement.
AATTGCATGTTTTTCATGACTTTGACAGGCTCAGAGCAATACGGAATTCAAGATATGAAATTCAGGTGCTGGTTACTGTACCACAGCTGTCAAACGTGCATTTATTTTCGTTCAACTTGAGTAACTCCTAGAACTAGCAATATCTAATATGAAGCTAAAGTGGTCATTGGTTCTATAATGTAACAACATGGAGTTAAAGAAATACAGACAGCTTGTATTTTGTTCTACTCTGTGGAATTGAAAAAAAACAATATATTTCTGCTGTCATATACATCAGGTCTAAAAGCTTTTGCTTTGGAACCTGATTCTACTATGCAGTATCCCTAACCACAAACTTTCAAAAACTATGAGTCGGTTTCCCTGCCCAAATAATGGAGATTTTTAAAATAATATATTTTGTTTTCTTTATACTTGAAAATGTTCTTTTCCAAGTTTTCTGCGTTTCCTTTTTCCTAGTCCTTCTTTGCAACCTGGAGAGGTAAATCCTATTTTATAGCTTTTTTAAAAATAAGCTGAGATTTTTAACTTGATTCCAAGAGCTGAGATTTAGTGGGGGGGAAACTACCAATTATTGTAAGTATAGAATGATAGAAAAAATCTAGATAGAATAGTGAGACTAGCTAACGCAGACTTGTTCCCTATTAGATTTGATCCAGAATGTAAAAGGAAAATGAATGAGGGTGAAGAAGAGCTTGCTTCAGCCACATTTACATCCAGATCTGACACTTTTATAATAAAGGTAATAGATCGGCAGATTAAAGTTGTCAGACATATCACGCAGTGGTGAAAAGCTGCTTGTCACTGAGTAGATGGAGCACAGTACAAACGATCTGTACCATACTCTGCTTTTGTCTGTGCTGTCAATTTACTTTTTGCTTTATTTAACTATCTAGTCTCTGCTGCATTAGCAGTACCCTCTTCAACATGTCACACACCAGGAAAATCAAACTTTTTCATCCATAGGCAGCTGCTAGACTTTTCACTATGGACAATGTATTTTCCTCTTGCTTGCATCAGAATTTGAAAGAGCTCGAACTGAGGGCAAGAGATGTTAAAGCCAACATTTTCTAAGTACCTGCTAATTTTGGTCGCCCATCTTAAGAAATGTAGCTCTGATTTTTAACAAGGATTATGCACCCAGAGCTTCCACTGACTTCCCTGGGTTCAGCATCTCTGATCAGGCTCAAAATGTCTTTAAGTTGGGTGCCAAAAATGAATGTCCACTTCTAAAAATTCGGGGTAAGTGATTTGTCAAACGTCATATAACCCTATGGCAGGCTCCCTCTCTTTATTTTGTACTGTGTTGACCAGTGATATTCTTAAATTGAATCTGTAGTACTTGAAACTCTTGGCTTTTATGTACAGTAAAATCCCTGTTATCTGGCATTTGGGTAACCCTAACATTCTATTAATTGGAATTTCCGGCTCGTCGGCTGGATGTGGGCGGGGGAGGAGGGGACTGGGGGAGCTCGCACACGGTGGCCGCTGCTGCCACCACCCTGCGCTGCAGCTGCTCCGCTTGCGGCCACTGCTTTCCCCCCCCAGCCCCACCCCCTGGCGTCCAGCTGAAAATCACCAGCCTCAGGTAACTGACATTTTTAGATATCTGGCACTCCCCATTCGTGCTGGATAACAGGGATTTTATTGTAAATATTGACGTATCTGTTACATTGCTGTAGGTTTATCACTTATCTACGTTACTGTAGGAGAGTGCAATTCTACTTTTGTAACTTAGAAGAAACAAATATATAAAACAAGGGGAAGGGAAATCGTAACAAGAGGCCAACAATGATAGCAAAACTGTTCTTTTAAGAAAAACACTGATAATTCAGTAAATGGAAGAAATGAAATAGGATGTCCTGAAGTATGAGAATAAATTACATAATGCGATTCAGACATAGAGCTTGTGATGTGTTATGTCAGCTTTGTGCCTTTGTAGTTTATTTATGTAGGCAGAAACCTGTGGTAACCCAGTAATGACCAGGGATCCTGGTTTTCTCCGATAAAAAATCACAGATTCTCTGATTAAAATTCCCAAAATCTGAAATTAAGATGAAATGCCATGATATATAGGTATCAATTGAACACAATGTTTTATTGATATATTTACAATTTTAAAGCAATTTGGAAGCCTACCAGAATAGGCTGCGTGCCTCAACCATTAAAATAAATTCTAAATACATATAAATTTTGGTATTTGATTTTGGGTTTTTATCATGGAAAATCAGAGCTCTCCCTGGCCCCCTTCGCTCACCAGGTTGCAGGTCCAGGCCCCTCACTTCCCACCCACAGCCCCCCAGTGCCCCTGCTGGTGCCCCTCACTCTACCTACAGGCCCCTGGTCCTGCTGGTGCCCCTCAGTCCCCACCCGCTCCCCAGCCCTGTCAGAGGGGGCCCCCAGCTGCCAGGGCTATGGGGCCAGGGGCGCAGGGCTGGAGTCCCCTTCCCCCTGCAGTAGTGCCCGAGCCCTGGCTGCTGGCCCTGGAAGGCCATGACCACTGTGGTGGAGCGATGCACAGAGCCCAGCTCCCCCTCCCTCATGGGTGGCATGGCCAGAGTGGACCCTATTTGGGGGTTGGGTGTGGGCTGCCCACTGTGGGTTCCAGCTCCTCACCCTTCTGCCCCTCCCTCCCCCCCAGGGCCTTCGTGGCCCAGCAGTGGGTGGGACCCAGCGCCACAGGGCACAGCAGAGCTGGATGGGGAAGCTTGCTGCCACCACTGGGAGCCCTGCACCACCCTGGTGACGTGTCCCTTGCCTGCCCAGCAGCAGTGAAGGGCACAATTCCACACTGCCACCCCTGCTGCTGCTGGGCGGGCAGGCGGGTGCCTCACTAGGGTGGTGCAGGGCTTGCAGCAGCAAGGAGCTTCCCTGCCTGTAGTGGGCAGCTTGCATCCACCTGTACCCTGTGCATAGATCTGGGGGGCATGTGCTCCCCCTGGGAGTGCAAGCAGCAGCAGAAAGCCAGCTTCCCCCCCCCCATGGTTGAGCCACCCTTGGCTCTGTCCCACTCTCTGCTGCAGTCCTGGAGCTGTGCATTTTGGCTCTGGGCCCCAAGCCCCATGCACCACCTGGACTGGGCAGTAAGCTCCAGCCCCAGCCTTGCCCAATCACTTCCTCCGTCCCTCCCTCCGTATGGGTGGCTCAGTCCCTCCTCCCCCCCACCAGACTTAACTGCGGAGCTGCTTTGCAGGCTGCCTGGTGGCCATGCGCATGTGTGAGTGCGCATGGCACACCCTGCCTGACCGCCCTTCTCGCGTTCCCCTGAACCCTTTGCAGGCATCGGGATCTCTGCGAGCCGGCAAGAGCTCTTTGCAAAAGTGCAAAATCTGTGTGTTTCTCTGTTAAAATTAAAAATCTGCATTTTTTCCTGGTCAAAAGAGAAAATCCTCATTTTTTCTCCTTTTTCCATGGGAAACGGAAAACCCAGGTCCCTGGCAATGCCTCAAGCCTTTATTATGTCTAGAGGGCTGCTAATTTTAGCACCTGATCCTGCTTCTGTCAAATCAAATATGAATTTCCCAGTGCAGAGCAGCTGCTGCTCTCATTGATTTTTAGGGGGAGCATTTGATCAGTAGCATGGTAAATCTGGTCTTTTTCATCCTCCTTTCTGATCAGATAGTTTTAGAACAAAGGGTATAGCTACAATAAAGGTTGTATTGATATGAATGATATTCATGTAATCTGTTAGAATGCAACTGCGATTCTGTAGCAGGACAAATCTGTCAGAACCACTGCACCTTTAACTCTTGCATTCAGAGTCAAAGTTAGGGTGATTCAGCTAATTTGTATTGATTCAGGTTCATGCTGACTTAATAACTGCATTATATTTGTAACAGCTAACATGTACTCCTGAGAGACAACTCCACTTTCAATTTTAAAGTAGCCAAACCCAATTCATACCCAAAAGATGCAACAGTGAAGAAACCCAGCTTTCTTTCCTTTGCAGGAAAGGTAACCTGCTGCTTGCTGTTGGCCAATTTATCACCCATTTTACAAACAGAAAGAAAAGCTCTCATTGGTCACATTAAGTTTTTAGCTTCCAGAAAATAAACCTCTAGAACAAACAAATTGATACTTGTCCAACTAAGTGTACCAGCCAACCAACATAAAATTCTCCTTTCACCTAGTCCTGAGCCCCACCCCTACCTAATATGCCATTAGGATTTGTCTGCATATTTTAAAGATTTCCTTTTAAACTACAGTAATCTGGCTTAGGCACAGTTGGAAATTGATTAATTTGGTTTCAACCACCAGCTGCCTTTCAGATCTCATGGGACTACTATCTCTGCTTGTGACAAATTACAGCTGAAAATTAGTTGGGACTGTGGGTGGGCTGTGAAACAAAAAGAATTAACTTAAAACTACTGAATTTAGCCAAATTGGGTTGACAGTGTCCTGTGAAGGCCGCAGTGTGAAGCAAACTCTTGCTTAATAGCCTGTTGGAAGCTTGCATTTTCCTTTGGCATGTCTCGGCTTTCAAGTTTGTTAGCTACTGCTAGCATCTTCTGCAATAACAATGATAAAGAGGCCTGCGCTGGGAAGGTGGCTGTTGATTTCAAATGAACTGCAAAATTACAAGAAAAAAACCCAAACTTGCTTGGTGGATGGATATCCCATTTGTGCATTGGTCTTTAAATTCAAGGTCTCATAGAAGGTGACAAAAACTGCAGTGTATTACTGCTAGGTTCCTGTCAAATGCTCTTCACTACCTGGTACTAGTGTGTATTGTTGAAGAAATTACTTATTTGTTTTTTTTATTGGAAGTTAAGTACTCATGTTTTAGAAGATGCCAATGAGTTTCAGTATTTGGCTTAACAAAATAAGAAAACTAGCAGGGAAAAGTTGGATGGAAAAAAACCTATTGCTGTTATACAAGCAGTTGGCTGCTTTGATGTTGGCTGTGTTGTTTTTCCTGTAACAAAGAACTTTCCACGAAATCCATTAAGTGCATATCCTCTCAATACCCAGTTCTCCAGTACCTGACCCTTGGAAAAGTGCATATTATACTTACTTGAATACAAGATGAGGTTTTTTCCCCCAGTTGGCATGGGGAAAAAAGCCTATCATTTTATAATCCATACAAGGAAATCTCTGTAAATACTTAGTTGATCATTAAACTGCTGCCAAAAGTAGCATGTGAACAGCAATGGAAATCAACTATAAAGCTGATTAAGTGCAGCCAACACTGAGTTTGAGTATAAAACACATGGCCCACATTGGGCAAATATGCTGATGGGGACCTAACCACAAGGATAGTGTAGTACATAATATATAAATCTTTGGAGCATCCCAGGACTTGTGACAAGAACACCCAGTTCCAGTCATGCATGGGGGCTAATAAGCACATGGATGCTTTGTGGGGGGGTATCTGGAGTATACAGACATACTGAGCTGTTCTGAGCTGTGGGGTAACCGGGAAGCCGGGGCCACAGTAATCATATATGCTAGGCTGAGAAAAGGCATGACAGAGTGATTCTGGGTGAACTGTATGCAATGTCATGGCTCATCATGGATTGAAATGCTGTTGACTCTGAGGCGGCCCAGCCCAGTGAACTACAAATCATGAGCCTTTTGACTTTTGTGGACTAATACCATGCCTAGTTTATACTACATATAAGTAGGAGCTAAAGGTCATCTTTACATGTGCTCCGGGGGGGGGAGTGCTTTAATTAGAGCAGCTCTCTGGAGCCACTTTATTTAAAGCGCCCACAGTGTCCTGAGTATTCATTATCTCATGCTTCAAAATGGCAGTAGGGACACTTTAACTAAAGCTCATTCAACGAGCTTTAGTCAAAGTGCCCCCACTGCCATTTTGAAGCACGGGGACGCTGAATACATGAGATACCAAGGCTGCTGGAGTGTGCTAATTAACATGCTCTAGCAGACTCGATTAACCGAGTTTCCTCCAACGCATTCAGATTAGAACTCATTGGAGCAGGTGTCAGGCACGTGGATAGGTGTCCAGAGTGCTGTTCAAAAGTGTTTTTATGGAGTGTACCTGTGCTAAAACTTGCAGCAGTTTAACCTTTTCTTTTTAACGTATCAATTCTGAATGAACTATGTGTATGGGTAGTATATGAAATTTGCTATAGCCATGTTTAATTTCAAGGTTCTTGTTTTCAAATTTGCTTCTCACTTCCACGTGCTTAGGGAAAGCAGGGTCTGACAGTGGTAAGGGACTGCCAGGGGAAAGAGCTGGGGAAAACAGAGCAAAGGGTTACGGGTGTGTATGGAGGGGGGGAAGGTGTACAAATTCAAGGTAAACCTCCAGCATTAAATTCTATACCTGGAAAATTATAAGAAATTTATAAATGTTCCATATATAGAATGTAATTACTGGGGGGTCATTTTATAATCTGGGTCATCTTCTATTCAAGTAAATATACTACTAGTGCTAAACAGGTTGAGGCAGCCCATAACAGAACAGCTCTCTGGGCCCCCAAAAATGCATGATAGTTAATGAGATGTAAAACATTCACAAGTGTTATGTCATATTTTCGGGTAGGCTCATCCCATTGAAACTAGGCATTTTTCATCTTCCATCAATACTCTTGTTTGGAAAACTGCAGAGATCACCTATCTAGTTGTTTGTGTGAGATGGGATTGAGTTATGTTCCCACTCTGGTCTACAATACAGGAATAAAATCTAATTGTCAAGGCTTTGTCCAAGAAGGAAA
>NW_005842096.1:1990511-2011084 GCF_000455745.1 Alligator sinensis | reverse complement strand
TGCTGTGGGCTTCTGTTCTACGGAATGGTGATTCATCCTTCTGCACATAGCCAAACTAGCTGGCAGGAAAGTGCTGAACTGCAGAAGCTTTTTGCTCATTTTCTTAGACAACTACAGTCTTTTGCTCTGTTAAAAGAGGAATACTGGAGTCATCAGAGTCCCAGACTGGTGTTCCTTCTCTCCAGTAGTTTAAAGGTGTGTGCAAGTGACACTTTTTTTTTGGACTTTTAAAATTATTATACAGATATTAAAAACAAAGGGTGATAGTACAAAGGCATGTGGCTAAGCATGAGACACGTGTCAGCAACAAAAAAAACACCATGTCACTGGAGATTGAAACCAGCTATCTATCTTTCACCATACAGAGTGCCTCCTCAGTGGCCCAGAGTGACACAAACTGGTCCACATTTTGTTGCAAGGTGAAGTGACCAAAATCAAATATGACACATGCCTGGACCAAGAGATGGAAGAGTTAGAGGGCGTTGATTGAGACATGTGAGCCGGTTTCTGCAGCTTTTTGGAGTTGCCATCTTGACCTGGCCTAGCAAGAAACTGGCCAGGCAGATCACGTTCCACTTGGCTGCTTGACATGGGATAGAGAAGACATATGCAGTCTTGGAGAATTCCAAGGCCAGCGTGACAAAGAGGTTGCTGAGGGTAGCAAAGAGCAGCTGCAGCTTGAGGCAGTTCAGGAAGGTGTGGAAAAGAGTCTCCTCCACCTTGCAGAAAGGGCAGGCTGCTGACAGCACTAGGTCTAAATGGCAAAGGAAGATGCCCGTAACCAGGGCCCCCTGCAGCAGTTGCTGGTGGAGGTCATCAGTTCTTTTGGTGATACGTAGCTCATACAGGGTGTACCAGGCTAGGGGAGCTTCCTCTGGTGTTGCTGCCACTAGGCACTGTCTCATAGTTTCATAGCTGGTAGGGTTGGAAGGGACCTAAGCAGATTATCTAGTCTGACCCACTGCCACAGGCAAGAAAGGATGCTGGGGTCAAATGACTGCAGCTAGGTGGCTGTCTAGCCTCTTTTTGAAGACCCCCTGGGTAGGGGCAAGCACCACTTACCTTGGAAGTTGGTTCCAGCTCCTAGCCACCCTGACAGTGAAGTAGTGCCTCCTGATATCTAGCCTGAATCTACTCTCAGTCAACTTATGGCCGTAGTTCCTTGTTAGCCCCGGTAGTGCTTGGTACTCTCAAAGTTGTGTCAGGGCAGGTGGCGAGGACACAGGCATGACACACTTTGACTGTCCATGTGTACAGTGCATTCCCAGACAGGATGTCAAAGCAGATTCCACCATTGTTCTCATTCGGTACCGGGAGGGACAGCAGGGTGCTGGGCCTGCCACTCTCATTGCTTTCCACTGCTAGAGAAACAGGTGGTGATAGAGGACATCTGTCTAGAGAGCTGCCATCAGGGAAGGCTTGTGATGTGCAGAGATGGTCTTCTAGGACAGCAAGTAAATCTGTGGAGAGGCAGCTTTCACTAGCTAAAATGGATAAAGTGCAGGCCCAGATGGTTGGCTAGGCTTTGGGTGACAGCCAGGTGGACCAAGCTGCATCATGTGCGACTGGACCAAGCAAGCAATGAGGTTTCCAGCGGCAAGACTTGGTGGCCTCTGCTGCATGCATGGTCAAGTTATGGATGAGAGGCTCCTGCAGCAGCTCTGGAAATCTCAGGCATCTGCCCTGAGGTCTCAGTCAGAAGTAGGCCCACCAGGCTGAGGCAGAAGGGTGGCAGGGGAGCCCAGTCAAGGTGATTGGGATCCAGTAGGAAAAGTTCCTGATCAATGTTGAGGTCCCTCACCTGATGCAGGAAAGCTAAGGCCAGCTATTACCAGAGGAGGGGTTCACTAGCAAAGACCAGGTGCTGAAGGGCTTGTAGATGGAAAGCAGCCACCCTGCTCACCACATCAATTAAGCCTTGACCTCCCTTGTTGGTGGGCAGATACAGGTTGCGTTACCAGATTTGTCCATCACTTTGGGGTGCGCTCATTTATTAGGGGTATGTTTCTGGGGTGTCTGTAATTCTATCAATGTGCTGCTTGTGTCACTTGTGTTTCTGTATGGAGCTGTATCGCTTCCTTCTGCAAGTCCTCACCCCCAAGGGAGCTATCTTGCAGGCCTCGGTTTCAGTGGGGCTGGGTTCCTCCAACCACCAAATCAGTCAAAGACATATACGCACATACACACAGATTAACAGGGCATTCCTGAGCTAGGCCAGGTTATTCAGCATTGACAGGCTAACACCCTCATATACCTTGAACTCAAGTCATCAGGGTAACAATAAAATGCAGTCAGACACAAGTACACGGGTTAACAGAGCACATCTGAGTCAGGCCAGGTTATTCAGCATTGACAGGCTGACACCCTCATATGCCTTGAACTCAGTTCATCCCTTATTTCAGCAGAACAATAATAAATGCAGTTCAATGCACATACATACACGCTAACAGGGTATGTCTGAGCAGGCTGGGTCCCGTCAGCACTTTCATCTGATACCCTCACGTGCCTCAAAACTCAACAGGTCCCAATCTATTGTCACAATGGTCCTAGTAGTAACTCCCTTGATGAGCAGACCCCACCGTAGTTTTGGGCATTACAGGGATCTTTGGCTTAGGTAAAAGAAGTGTTGCTGCAGAGCAAATGGGGAGGTCAAGGGGAAGGAAGAGTAAATGAGGTTCATAGAGAGAGTATAGCAACCAGCTTGACCATAGAAGTTATTTATTGCCAGGTATATGAACTTATGATGATACCAGTAGTAACAGCCATACAAGAGAGACAAATAAAACTGTTACAATATTACATAGTTTCAGTTAGGTATTTGGGGAAGTCTAGCTCGAGTTTGATCAGCAAAAGTTAGGTTTAGAAAGCTGTGCCTGGAGTCAGAGAGAGAGAGAGAGAGTTGGGGGGGGTCTCACTACTCAGTGAAGCTTGAACCAGTCGAGGTTCCCAGGTGTTTGTTGGAGCTTGCAGACAAGCAGATCCCTCAACATGATCAGTGAAGGTCAAAAAGGAGTGGAACTAGTGTAGCTTTTGGATCCAAGCACCAGGATAGAAACTTGAGTTTGTATAGGGGTTTTTGTAGGGAACTAACAGAGACTCACGGGAGAACACTAGGTTTGTTTATGGGTAAACAATGGCTCTCATGCTGGATAATAGGAACTGATCACTCCTGGCTATAGGCGGCATTACTCTGAGGGAGCTCACGATACAGACAGGCAGATTCAGTGTTTTGGGTACCAATAAAGGAGTCATTACTAGAACTGGTCTAATAAATGCTGAGCTGGGTGTGTGCAAACGTGGGTTGATTAGCATTTGGAGCAGGGATTCCACCTCATGAAGAGCTCCCCTGCTTCTCTGGTCACAGAGTTCAGTGTGGTCCTTGCCTTGGAATCTCTGTTCTCCATCCTGAATGCTAATGGGGATGCTTTCCTGTCCCATCTCCCATGTAAATGAGTTGCCATTCGGTTCCATCTCTGATGTAAATGAGACCAGGCGAGTTGCTTCACTCCTATCACCCTTGTCTGGAGGGCTTTAGGTGTCTCCCACTGCATCTCCATTGTCTTTTGTAAGTCTTTCCTCTAATCAGTTCTTTTTCAGGTAGAGGGGTGTTGGGGGATTAGGCGGGGGGGGGGAGTCCTTTGCAAGTCAGGCTGTGTACTGTGCTAGGGTTCCCCAAGAACACAGAGCTGACAGGTAACATTTGCCAGAGCCATTGGTGCTTATTTCAGAAGTAGTCCACGAGGAACTTTTAGAGCCTTTCCGGCAGGGTCATTTGCAGGTCCCAAATGGCACCATAGAGTAGCAGGTGCCAGGTTGTTGGTGACTAGGACCTGGCCGTGGTAGTAGAGTTGGGAAGGTGTCAGCACCACCACTGTAATTGTGCCTGAACTGAGGCCTTTCCAATTCTTGGCTTGATAGGCTGGCAGGCATAGGAAAATGCCCAGGGCTTTGAAGCCATTGTGGCACCAAGACGAGCCTCCAGTCAGGTCTAGGTGCCTAGGTGCCAAGCAGAAATGTGTTGATACAGGCTGAGAAGGTCTCTGAAGACTGTGAGCTCCATGGACTTCATTACTACATATCTGGAGTTATTGCAATGGCTACATTAGTCTTGTTTCTAGACTCAGAAAATAATTGGTTTCACCAGAAGGCCTTTGTGTCAAGTAAGTCTTTACTTTTTTGGAGGGATTTGATCTTGGCTCTAAACAATGGCTATTCTGTCTTTGAGAGGTGTGGAGTAAACTTAAAGGTATGATGTGGTTCAACACTGGGCATACTGATCACTTAGTTAGGTTTCTATGCTGCAGATATGTCAGATGGTACATCCATGATAAAATCTTAACTTCTCTTTAACCACAGATCTTGTATTAAACAGCATGTGGCTAAAGACTCGATTTTTGGCTTTCCTATTCTCTTCTGAAGTGAAGGACAGGGGAAGATGGTGCATGTTTGACCTAAATGGTAGTAGTACCTAGACAGAAACAAATTTGAGTGTTTTGGGACCTGTGTTCATGCTCAAAGCTGATTGGCTGATCGATTAGCCTCCTAATTGTTGACCTTGTGAACTTTATCAGGGAACTCTGAATTCTGATTGAGAATTTAAATTGGACTTTTGTAATCCTGTAAAGGTGCTTTTTTGTTAATTCAGTGACTACCCTTATCAGACCTGTGGCAAGCTCATATTCTGGCCCATTTAATCTTGTGACAGGATTGGTGCTTGGTGGTACATCTGGTCCTTCTTTTCATCCGGCTGTTGAAATTGCTAAATGTTGCCCTCTTTATCCCTCTTTTGCATTCAGTGCCAAAAGAGTGGCTGGGTCCCTGAGATCATGGCTCTGTCTGATCTGAATTGTCCTCCCAGGTGACAAAAGGAAGGAGAGCAATCTCTACAGCCTTCTGTGACTAACAAGAAGATGGCATAACTTGTGGCTTATTCTGTTTTTCCTTCTACCACTATGTGGACATTTTCTACTCATCAGTTTCCTTGAAACCCCTATACATAGTATCAAAAACTTTAAATTATTTACCATTTCTACCCTAAACACATTTTCACACTTAAGTTCAAACTTTGCATGGTTTTGTGCTTATAGGTCAGGGCAGGCAATAATTTCAAGCCAAGGTCTACTTACTGAGTTTTGGCAAGCCAACGAGGGCCACATGACAGGCAGCCACAGGCAGATAAATATTAATTTTCTAAATGTTTTCGGGGCCCTGCGGGCCAGGTAGAATGGCTTGGAGGGCCTCATTTGGCCCACGGGCTGCATTTTGCCCACCCCTGTTACAGGTCATAGTTCAAGTTGAAATCTAAATAGTACTTGTCTGTGTTGCAAGAATGCTTTCCTCTGATGTTGATTGGTGTTCATTGGAAAGAGATGCAAACACCTGTCAATCTTCCCATATTCTACCTCTTAAGAAATAAACTCCTTGCTGCCTCCTTTTCATTTCTCCCTCTGATTTGTTTTATAGTTGTGGTTCTCAAGCTATATGATTACTTCAACGTCTGAAGCCAGTGCAAAACTGAGTTGTCTAGTGGTGCCACCATTAGCTGGTAGAAGCTGTTTTCTTTTCCAGGCGTATTATAAATCTAGAGAGGAGAATATTTTTATGCTGTTTTGACCTGAAGAAAAAAAAAATCAAGCTTAGATGTACCAAGTTGGCGTGTATTTGCAACAATAAAAATAAGGATTAAAAATATTGTTTCAAATGCAGGAATTGGATTTAGCAATCTAGAAGTATGTGGCATCCATTGGAAGTTGAAGGAACTCTTGAGGAGTATAATTCAAGGCACCATCACTTTTTAGCTGTCAAGTGTTAAACAGCCATGGTCTTCTCTAGAAAATGTTCTGGTTTAGGTTAGTCCTGCATTTGAGTTCTGAGTTAGACTGGATGTCCCACAAGGTCCCTTTCAACCATGCAGATATATGATTCTATCCTTTGCAGTTAGTTAAGTGTAGCAGTTGGGAGCCTTCTGCTGATCTGTTCCTGAGACTCATAGAGCTTGCAGTCATCTTGGCACTCAGCTTTCAGTACAAGTGGTCTCCTTGATGTAAGAACTCTGATCTTTGTGGTTAAAGATAGCTGGGGCTGTTGTTTGTTTCATTCATGCCAAGGTCCTCTTGAATCTAACAGACCATGGGCTAGCATGGTTAAGACATGTCAGTTCGTGTAGCCAATGGCACATAAGAGAATAATGCCATTTACACTGGCTGGCTCTAGACTTCCCATTTACAGCAGGTTGACTGGAGGCTGAAACAGTGCTAGGAATCTCCTCTGAACTTTAAAGAGACACTATAATTATCTTACCTCTATTCCTCTACTCCTGCCATAGAGGACATGAAAATATCTTTATTTTTATGCATTGCTGTAGTTTCAGTTCTGGAGGTAATAAAGTTTGCTTTTTTTTTCAGCTGCCTCCATTGTCTGGCTCAAAAAAAATTAGAATTGAAAGGATTCTCTTGATACCGGAAACTGTAACATGTTCCAAATTCTCCTTTTTGACGTAGTATAATTGTTAGATAGGACATTTATATGCTGGATGGGAAATGGATCAACAAAAATTAAAGTTGAAGGAAGTATGCCTCAATGGATTTTGTGTGTGTCTGACATTAAGACAACCCAATATAGGTGTTCAGCTGGAGTTTTCGCCATCACCATCAGTAAAATAGCTGCTAACTCCAATGAAACATGATACATATGCTCATTTGAATGAGTAATCAGTAATTTTGTTTTTTAGTTTATCAGAAGAATCAATGCATGTTCTCTTACTGTTTTAAAACCTGCATTTAACAACAAACAGCATCATCAAGTTGGTTTACCTATGTGTTTAAATTGTGGTTCAGGAAAATGTATGTCTTCATCTCGCAATTTCTATTTGCACAGTACAAATGCCTTGGGGAGTTTGAGTGACAGAGGCGTTCTGCCACTGGCAAGCTTTCCAAGAGCCAACCAGCATTGACCATTTTGTTGGCTAGTACTAGGACATCAGCACCCTGACTCCGTATGAGAAGACTGCCAGTCACATAGGGAATTATTTTATTAATTAGCCAGTTGCCTGTCAAGACTGAGGCAGGTGGGGTAGACAGAGTGCTGCCACCCACCACCCTCTGTTGCCGCCGCTCTGCCCCATGTGCCTACTCCACTCTGGTCCTTGGGTTTTCGACTGTCTGTACTTAGCCTAGAAGCCAAGGGGGAGGCTAGGGGGTTGGGTCCTAAGACCCTGGCTGCTGCTGTAGCTGGAGTAAAGGGCATCTGGAGTCTGGGCGCTGCATGTTAACCCCTTACGGGCCGCCAGGTGGACAGCTCTGCCTTAACTGATTTGGAGTGGAGGGAGAACAAAAATAAAGACACATGCCATGACTCCTAGTTCTGGTTCTATGAAGTGTGGTGCCCTGCCATTAAGCTTGCAATTGGTTAAACCCAAGAGCATGTGCCTCTAGTGTTTGAAAAAGGAAAATATGGTGGCCTGCATAAAGGAGATTGAGTAAATTAATTTACTTATCTTTATCTAAAGCCTTGTCAAGGTGGTTCAGGGCTAATGGGCACCTTTGGAAACTGTTCTCCAGTCTTTCTGAGGGCTTGTGATGGGGCGGGGGGGAACAAAAGAAAACTGAGATGAATTAACTAAATCTGTGATGTTAAGGCACATAAACTAAATTCAACCCCTGTTTCTACCCTTTTGTTTAGAAGTAAAGCGGCCTTAGTTTGCAGTAATGAAATCCTGGATTCTTTGGAAGTCAATCTAGAATTGATTCAGTAGCAAATTATAGCCCCTTTGCTTCCTCATGAGATGATCCATACTAGGGTTGAACACAGTATAGTTTATTTGCATTATTTTCATATCTGAAGTTGATTGTTACAGCTCTTCTTAGTGTCTCTGTGTAGACTAGTCCTGAATGCTTCTTGTCAGGTGACAGGCCCTTTTCCTTCACTTCTCTTAGGGTAGAGCAAGGTAGTTGGCTGTGATAGTTAGGATGAAGGCAGGGCAGGGTGGTGCGTTAGATGCCAATTTGTTCCAAGAGCCATGATCTTTCATAGGCGACACCTGACTTTGTCACAGGCTATGAGTGGACTTGGAGAGAGCAAGCTAGGTACCCTCAGATGTCTTCTTTCAGACCAGATGCAAGCAGATGAATATCATATTCAGTGGTCTCTGGGTGACCATGCCACTCTGTTCAACATACCATGCAGCCTATTCTGGCACTGGATTGGTATTCCATTACTTGGATTAGTTTTTATAATCCCTATGTCCATCAGTGGGTTAACTGCTTTGTTCATCCCTTCTGATCTCTTCCACCCCACCTTCCCATCCCTCAGTAATGCCCCCTTCTTTCCTTCCCTTTTCCCTATCCTTTGTATTTAAATTACTTTATCCCTTTCTATTTAGGACCCCTTCTTTCTGTAAGTTTATTCATAGCATCTTACAAAGTAGACTGTATAAACTGATGTTCTTGGATAAGGATCAGCTGTGTCCATATATGTCCTGGCACACCTGATCTATTTTAGTGGTGTCTACAGACATTGACTGGGGCTGTTATCCCAGCAGGCTGGGCCCGTGCTCCTCCTGGGGCTTCAGGGACCTAGTCCTGCAGGACAACAGCCTAGCATGTCACATACCACCTTAGGTCATGTGTCTGCAGGCAGGGGAACCCCCATGGGGATATCCTGCTTGCAGATGTGTGACTCAGGTTGGGGCATAGCAACACGAAACACTGCTGATGCTTCAGGCTGCCACTCTCCATGTGTGCATCACTGCAAATTTTGTAGGGGAACCCGTGGACATTTCCTTGCTTGCGGCTGCATGGCCCAGGAATACCCCTGCAGGATCAGGCCCCTCCACACCTGCACAAGCATAACTTGGAAATTGCCCTGGAAGTGTTCAGTGGGGACCTGGGCTCCTCCTGTACCCCACTACCTACAGGGGAATTCCCATGGCATACATCTGCAAGCCCAGAGCAGGGAAGCCCATGAAGGGTTCCCTACTCAGCCCCTACAGATGTGAATCCCAGGTCATCTGGGGCCGCTATCATGCAGAATCGGCCCCCTGAAGCCCTGGGTGTGCCTGCCTGTGTCTGCCTGCATTCTCGTGCCATAAGCAAACAAATGTCTGCCCTGAAAAGATGGCACAAATTCTTACTCCAGATTGTCAGAGCCAGAGTTTGTGACATTTGTAGCATGACAACAGGCATGGACATTGTTTGCTTGCATTTTGTGCTCCCCCCAAAAATGTTATAGTGGCACAAGGGCAATGTCTGTTTGTTGTCTATGAAAACTCATACCTCTGAACAAGTTAGTCGATGCCACCCTGCCCTGCCTCTTCTCAAGGTAGTATCCTTTTCTCCTCTTGCTCTGACTGCCCCCCCTTCCCCCTCTGTTTACCTACTTTAATTAGTCTACCAAGCTGGATTCAGTCCTCAAGTCTTTCACTTCAGGAGCTGTCAACACTAGTTGTACAATGACTCAAACAGCTTTTTCAGGACAAAATATTGTTTAATCACAAGAGTAGAAGTAAAAAAAATAATGAAGTGGATTCGACCTCAGCAAACCTCTGCATCCATATAGTTCTTGCCTAAAGACATAGTTCATCACAAATATTCTGATCTCTAGGGACCGGGGTTCAGTCTGTTCCCAGAAGTCTCTTTCCTTCTTTCTTCTCTTCTTCAATTGTCCTTTTATCCACTCCAGGGTGCTCTTTGTTCTAGTTCTCTCTTTTTAACTGACCGGCTTTCTTGCTATATGTACTGGCCTCTGGCTATTTTACCACTCCATCCAGGAAGAGCACAGGCTACCTGCAGACGCTTCCTCAGCCTGACAAAGGGCGTTTGTGCCTGAAAGCTTGCGAAGAAGAATTTTTCCAACTATTTGACTGGGTCTGATAAAAGATATCGGATTTACCCAAATAACCTTCTCTGCCTTTGTTCTAATAAAATTTCCTTTCCGCTGAACTCAGCCTGGGCAGAGGTGAAATTTTTACATCAGTGACTCCTACCTTATCCTTTAAGTATTAGTAAATGAGGCTAGCTGAAGCTGTGGTTTGCTTGCCTGCATATGTTTTCCTACACATGCTTGAATATTTCTTTGTAATCCTAGCAAGCAACACTGTATTGGACAGAAAACTTTACAGGCAGCTCCCACATCTCTCACCGTAGGTATTGAGAAGTATATGGTTCATAGCTTGGAAATGCTTGTTTTAATAGGCAGGATGGGCATGAACTAACGAACAGTAAGTTTCCTTTCTTTCTGAAGGTGTACTGTCAGCTAGACATTTGCAGTTCTCTGTGTGCATTGCTGTTCTCTTGAAGCCTAATCGTTACAGAAATGAGTCACTATTTGCACGTTGGTTTAATGGTAGAGTACTATGAGTACTCAATAACTTTTCAAATGCGTACCCTCCTACAGTCATATAAAGAGACATGTTTCAGATTCAGAGCGGGGAACTGGGGAAAACTGTGTGAACCGTGATAAAAGAAATTAAGAAAGACAGCTTGGAATATTAAATGAAGAAAAATGGGCAAATCATCAAATTGATGAGAATCACAACCTCTTTGACATGATCAGGGATTGATTAGAAAAGCTCAGTGGGAGAACAAAACAGCAAGATAGCAAATATTTTACATTAGCATGGAATAAGATTTAGTGTTTATTTGTGTTTAAAGACAGGTTTATTCTGTTTGCCATTATGAAAATTACATGAGGAGGAAAAGGATTTCTGTATATAAACTTGTTGGATACTTTAAGGCCTCAAGAGAGGGTTTAATTGGCAACATGCATTTTTTTTTGTTTTGATGAAAGTATGAGAGCTTGACTTACCCTTTGAAAAATATCACTGTACTGATACCAAATTCAGTATACTGGAGTATTCAGGTTAACTGTAAATGCTAATGAGCAGGTCCCTCCAAAATACTGGGAACAATAAAGGTGACAAAAGGTAGATTTCCTAAAATAGAATATTCTAAGTTTCTGCACAACAGGATAAACCCACAGTGATATGGGGTCAACCCCTTTAAGGGACTGAGTGCCATTGATTTGCACCGGTGAACAGCAAGAGCGGGAGGTGCTCAGTATCAAATCGTTACTATCAATTGAAATGTGGGTGGTTTATTGATAGTTGAATCTTGTTAATTTGTGCCGACTGGGGGACCTGTCATAGATTACCAAATTCTGTGAATTAACAAGTAAACAAGCACGGTAAATCAAGATTGCTGCATTACAAAATGTACTTCGTTTGTTTATTTTAACAAGTGCACTTTAGTTTTAACTGGATATAGGCCCAAATTTAAACCCTGAGTCCAAAAGCCCTGAAACAGAGTAAAAATATGAAGCAAAATCTGGGCTTTTCAGATGACCTATAGTTTGAGTTTTAAGGTAGGAAAATGTCATAGCCCAGTGTGATGTGTTTGTGTACTCATAATGTAGTAGTAGCTAGATACCAGGGCCTCTTTACACTAGGTGCTATACAGCTACATGACAAAGAGGTAGCCTTGCCCTGAAGAACTGCTGAAAACTGAATAGGTGTATGTTTGAAGACTAGTGTTTTTACTAATACTTATTAAGTAAGGACTGAGCAGAACAGGAAAGGCAGACATGAACTGTGCCCAGCGGACCATACAAGTGTCCAAACACTGAGAAAAGATGGCTAAAAAATTCTCTCTGATGCTTTTTTCTCTGCCTCTGCTGCTTGCTTTCATACTATTTGAATAAACTATACCGTCTTCCATGTGAGAATTTCTCTTTAATGAATTATGCTTCAGATCACTCCTGTGAGGTCAATATTATTATTCTGATTGTACAGATAAGGGAACTGGAGCTGTAAGAGTTTAAGGAACAGATTTGAACCAGGAAGAGACCAGTTCTCCAGATTAACAATAATGTGGTTTGATTTCAAAATCATCCTTCCATTCTTAGTGACATGAACCCTCACTATAACACTCAATTCATAATGCATTGCTTTCTTGGGGATTTAGAAAGTATGTAGAATGCTGAGGTGAAAATTTGTTAAAACTTGCTATAAGGGAAAAAAAAAAGAAAAAGTGTGATAATACATTATGTTGTGATTTTTTGGGAGGTTTCTAAGGGCAGCTGCATGTGTTTAACCATATATTAGTCTTCCATTTGCTTTGGCTTATGGATCTAATTTTTATTAAATTTGTTAATGTTGGAGGAAGGGGGTTAGGTTTTTTTAAACATAAATATTCTAGGAAAATCCCCAAGGGAAATGTTTTATGGTGAGATCCTTTTGTTAACATCTGACAGTGGTAATGTGAGTTCTCTCTTCTAGGGGAACATAAGAAGTGCCAAACTGGGTCAGACCAGTTTTCTGTCTTGTCCAGTATCTTGTTTCTGATGGTGACTAGTAGCAAATGTTTTTAGAGGGAGAGTATATAAAAGGTCAGTGTATAAAGTGACCCATCCCCTCTATATCCTCCCTGGCATCAATTGTCATTGGTTTAGGGGTGTGAGAGGATACATCCAAAAATCTGGCAGCCGGGTAGGAGCAGTTAATGCTTCAGATTTTCCTGATGTCAGATATTCAGACCCATAGGGAGATTCATGGTCCAGATGACATGGTTCTGCAGGCTGGAGGCTGAGTACCACTTTTTTGATTCCTTTTAGAACCTTTAACCCAGTTATACCATCTGCTTCTACAGGCCCTTGTGGCCATAAGCTAACTATGTGGTGGTAGTGGTGTTTTTTTTAAGTACTTCCTTTTGTTGTTTATTTTAAACCTGTGTCCTGTTCATTTCAGTGGGAATCCTCTAGTTGCTATATTCTGGGTCTTGGTGAATAACAATTTCTTATTCACTTTGTCTGCACCCTTCCTGGTTTTATAGACCTCGATCATATCCTTTTTCAGCCTTCTCCTTTGCAAACTGAAGAGTTGGTCTTTCCTTATATAGTAGCTGCTCCATACCCCTGCTTGTTGAATTTTTTCTACTTCCACAACATCTTTTTTAAGATGTGGAGAGCAGAACTGCACATGGTATTCATGATGTGAATGCACCATGGATTTATATGATGACAACACGATATTTTCTGCTTTGTTTTCAGTTCCCTCCTTGATAAGAAATAATTTCATTGGCTTTTTTGATTGCTGCAGCTCATTGATCCAACTTTTTTAGAGAACTATCCAGCAGGGTCTCTCTCCTGAGTGATAATGGCTAATTCAGAACCCAGCACTGTGGATGTATAATTGAGGTTAATTATATTTCTTTGCTCTTGTTAATGTTGCAGTTCATCTGCCATTTTATTACCTATTCAGTGGGAGCGTCTACACAAGACACTTAACCGCACAGTAGTGTAGTTTAATGCACAGTAAGCATGTGCATGTTCATCTACACATTCACATGCTTACTATGCAGTAAACCTCGCTAATCGCAAGTAAATTTGCTACCTGCAAATGCAAGTAACAAATTTACTTTCAATTAGTAATGGTGCAGTAGCGCTTGTGTACACACCTGACTGGGAGCTAATCTGTTCCTGGTCAGCCATCCACCTAGGGTGGGAGATTGCTTCCTGCTCCCAGGAGCAGTCTGCTGCCAGGCTGGGACTATGTCCTCCTGCTCTGGCAGCAGGAAGCTCCAAGATTGCGAGTGGGGAGCAGGACCTGGGATATCCTCATCTCCCAGCCCCCGCTCCATCATTGCGATTGGGAAGCAGGGGCTGAGAGACCCTTATCTACTAGTGCCAGCTCTGTGACCCCAGGGCTGGCACTGGGAGACCCTTATCTCCCAGCGCCAGCTCCGCCATTGTGGAACTGGTACTGGGAGGTAAGGGTCTCCTAGAACCAGCCCCGGGGTCACAGAGCTGATGCTGGGAGATAAGGGTTTCCCAGTGCCAGGGGCATGACCATGGAGCTGGCCCTGAGAGAGAGAGGTCTCCAAGCACCAGCCTTGCAGTTGCAGAGCTGGCGCTGGGAGGTAAGGGTGTCGCAGAGCTGAGCAGGGAACAGTCTCCCCAGCCTGTTCCCCACCTAGCTTCATACTTTCAGAGCTGAGTGGGGAACAGGCTCCCCAGCCTCCTTCCTGTGTTTGGGGCAGGGGCTTTGCACTGTCCTGGTTAGGGGACAGGGCCCAGCCCATCAGATCAGGTCAGGGGGCTGGAACCTATCCCACCCCTGCATCTCTTTCCAAGCCCCTTGCCCTTATCTGACAGTGGGGCAGCTAGCAACAAGATAGCTACCCCCCCCCCCCCTGCAGCTCTTTCCAAATCCCCTGCCCCTGATCAGGGAGCCAGGGCCAGGAGCTCTATGCTGCCAGGGCAGGGCAACATTGTTCCTGCCCCAGGGGCAGGGTGTAATGTCCCAGCCCCAGCCAGGAGACAGTTGTCTCCTGGCTTGGTGCTTCCTGCTGGCCCCTGGGCAAGCATCCATTGCTGGGCCCCAAGAAGTGGCAGCAGTTTGTTGCCATTATCTGCTTCTGCTTTCCTACATGTGTAGGAAATCTGCTTCTGCTTTCCTACACGTGTAGGCATCTGCCCAGGAGCATTTACTCACGAATAAGCTGATCCCAGATCAAATGCATGCATTTGATGCACCCAGTTACTTTTGTGATATTGTTCTTCCTCATCATCAGCTTGGGACTTGACTACCCAGAATAGTTTAGTATCATCTGTTAATTTTACAGTTTTATTATGTTCTTTCTTTTTTAGGTCATTTACAAAAAAGTTGAGCAAAAACACCCCCAGGATGGGTTCTGGTCTGTGTTGACCTAAATGACCAATTAATCTTCACTTTGTTTCCTGTCTTTTAACCCAGTGGAGCCCAATCTTTTGGCCCCACGAGTTGGATGAGTGGTACAGTAGTCAGTCTGCGGGCTGGATCCTAATCAGAGTCCGTTCCTATGCCCCAGCCTGACTCAGCACCTGGATCTAGCTGCATGCCGACCTGACCCCACCGTCCAGATCTAGCTGTGGAGTGACCCCACATGCTGGCCAGGCTGGTTATGTTATCCAGCCTGCAAGGCTCCCAACGGATCCAGATATTTGGTAGCATGGAGTGAGAATTAATATTGATACTGCTGTCCTGCTACCAGATTTCTGTTCCTGTGGGGAGCCCCACAAGCTGGATGATACAGCTCCGTGGGCTGGGGTTTGAGCACCACTATTTTACCCACTTTTGATTCACAAAAGGGCCTTCCCTCCAATCCCATGGTAATTCATATGTCATTACTAGTGGATATTTCAGTCAAATTGAAATAAATATTGAGTTATGATATCACAGGTAAGTGGGTTCACATTCAAACTTTCTGGTAGTTCAGGGTTTTTCTTTGAAACCTTCTTTCTTTCATGTCAGAAATAATAGTTTGTAACTGAGTAGTGCCAATGAGCTTGGTTGTTTCGAGAGAGTTCCTGTCTCAAGAAACTTACAGCCTAAGATGGATTGATACTGACTTTCTAGATATTTAGGCAAACACTTTCATAAATGATTGACCACTAATTGTGGCTGCTCTAGATTTTGAATGTTCAACTTAAACATATTTGGCCTGTTTTTGAGACAGAGCAGCAATAGCTCTCGCTAATTTTGTTTGGCTTGTTGGTGACTCAGTACTTCCGAAAGTAGAACACAAAGAATTTCAAATTGAGAGAGCCAAAATCAGTGGCTACACTTGAGCAATTGGGCTGTAATAAAGTGAACTGAGGAGGGATTTTAAGGGTTGCTGCCAAAGCAATACATACAAAGATTATACTAGCTAGTGTTATTTTTTAAATAATTCTTTAATCTTCATAGGCCTGAATTTCCATGAGAAAAACCTTTTGTAGTTTTTTAATTTAGAAAAAAAGATAATTAAAGCCTCATGTTAGAATTTAAAAAAAATGACCTATAATTTGATACAGGTTTTTATGACAGTAATAGACATTAAAACTTCAAGATTAGGTTCTAATTTATTACCAAAAGCAGTCACTACATCATCTGTGATATTAGTTAAGAAAACTACAATAGAATTTGTAGTACTTCTCAAAGCAGAACAGTCCAGAGTGTATGCTACTGCAGTGTCATATAACTGAATTAAGTATCAATGGAGCCATGCTGATTTTGTACCAGCTGAGACTGCCCACCACAGTGCCCTCCGTGTGCGTTTGTAGTTGTGGTATTATGGTTCTGTTGCTGCAAAATCTAGTTAAGATAAAGCTTGTTTTAGAACTGCATTGACAGCATTGATAATGAAGTGTGCAAACAAGTGTGAGAGTTTAAAACAATAGATTATGATTACAACAGTATAAATATTAATATAAATAAGTAGCTAAATAGGTTTTCAGACTGAGGGATTTTGGCGATTAATTTTCTGTAACAATCCTATGGTTCTTCTCCCAAAGATGATCAAGATATGGTTCATACCCAGTGTGCTGAGTGACTTTGTGTAAAGCTTGTGGTAGCCTAAAAGTGACCGTTAATTAGCATTTAATTTTTCTTATCCACTAGTCAAGCGCACTTGTGATGTGTTCCTTTTTCAAAGGTTCTGTTTCATAATATGTTGCAGCTACAATTGCAGTTTGTGTTTAATGATTTTTTTTAATACTTGTGACTTTCTTGCAGACGATGTTTAGAAAAATATAGCTTGCCTCCCCATTTTTTTATACTGTAATTGCTAGGAAATGAGATGGATGCTTCTTGAGTTGGAGTATGCTTGAACTTTTCTTCCAAACCCTTTGTTGAATGTTGTCATCACAATCTTTAAGGACTGTGAGAGAAGAATCTTTTCTAGCTCTTAAACAAAATGCAGTCTTCCATTGGGAGGAGGTGGGGGCAAAACCAGTGTTCCCTACCCTCCATGATTCACTTCAGAGTCTGTTTTTCTCTCTTCTGTGTCGGTACCTAATTCAGTGATGGGAACAACTTTTTGGATGCATGTTATTAGCAATAAATTACATTTCTCCAGCTGGAAAGGTAGGTATTGACAAGCTCATCAGCAACTGCCATTTCCTTGGTCACATTTTTTTGGCTGTTTTGTTTAATAGAATTCTACCTCTAGAGTTGGTCTTTTCAAACGAGGGATGAGAGAAGTCCATGTGAGGAGAATCTGTTTTGCTGCTTGATAGACAGCTGCTAGGGCTGACCACTTACGTTGGCTATTATTTTTTTTACCAGCATTTCATTCACTGTTTTTTGTTTGTTTTTTTTATCAATAGCTGAGAGCTGAATCCTTATGACTGAGTTATTTCTTAACTGTGCTGAAAGACTGCATCCATAGCTGATATGAATTATTAAAATAAATTAATTTGAATTCTCCAAAGCATGAGAAAAATTAATTGGGTGCACCACCATGTTTACCACCGCTGCCCCTGTGCTGCCCAGCACATGAGCAGCAGCAGCCAGCACTGCATGGCACGGCAAGGGGGGGCCACAGCTGCTGCCGCTGTGTGCAGCCCCACGGGCAAGCCTGGAGCTGGCGTGGGTCCAGGCTGGTGCTGAGTGCGGGGGAGAAAAGTGGCTCCTTGTCTGCCCCGTGGCCGGTGCCCTGCGCTCCAGCCACCCGCAGCCCACATGGGGCTGCCTGTGCCTGCTCAAGACAGCCCCTTGCAGGCTGCGAGCGGCTGCAGTGTGGGGTGCTGGCTACGGGGTGGGGGACAGGCCACTTTTCCCTGTGCTCCACACCAGTGTGATAAAGAAAAGAAAGAAAAATGACCAAACGCCAAACGTAGGAGCAAGTCGTGCTCATGGCGTGGGGGAAGTAGTGGGCACGGCCTGATAGCCGCGAGATCGGCGGTCCCGGGCTGATTGGCAGGGGGCGGGCGGATGCAGCCCGTTTAAAAGGCGAGCGCGCCAAAAGAAAGGGGGGTCCCACGCAATATCGGAGAGGCCTGATCACTCTCACCGGAGGTCCTGCGTCCACGAAATCCCTTCCCCCCGGACGCCCCCATCACGACTGGGTATACCATCCGAACGTGTTTAAGAGCTCTTGAGTTATCAGTGAGTTTAATCTTGAAACAGCTGTTAAGAAGTTTTTTTCTGCCTAAACTGTGAGTAAAGCATTTACTTATCTCACTGCCTCCTTGGTGTTTTTCTGTCGACGGAAGGAGGGACAGAAGAGGGAGGAATAAGGCCCCGAAACCCTTTTGTCCGCGGCCTGCTCGCATAATCTGGGTCCAACCACCCATTATCAGGTTGAACATGGCGTCATGAACAGGATCCCCGGGGCAAAGGGGGAACGAAGGAGATGTTGATGAGTTAATCAGGCATTGCCCGTGGGGAAACCATCACCGGCCCCCTACCACGAACGCCGATGATTTACGGGCCCATGTGGCGTATCATCAAGCTGGGCAGGACGGAAAGATGGGAGGCTATGTTTCCATCCGCCCAACCGAGGGCAGCGAGGAGCTGCTTAAAGAATGGGTCATGTCCGGCCTCAGCCCCGCAGCCTTAGGATGCCTCCTTTCCAGTCCCGTGGTTCTTTACCACCCGCCCGACAAAAGACTAGAGGCGTTACTTAGCCGCGTCAAGCCCACAGGCACAGATGACCGTACTCCTGCAAGAATACGCTCAGTGCATCCAGTACCTAAAAGAGGGGAGCGGCTGCGAAACCCCTCCCGATTAAATTCAAATGCCCCGATCTCAATCCTGGAGGCACCGAAGATGAAATTCTAACGGCACTCCGTGAGAGTCTTGAGACCTATGGACGGGATGCCACAGGGTGGACAGGGCAAAAGTGGAATAAGGGAAAAATTATTAATGTCCTGTTTCACTCGGTGACCACCTTGCTACGACACGCGGCGAGCCAAGCCAGCATAATAGATATACTGACTAGAACGGCCACGCAGCAGAGTGCCGCACAGCCCGAGCCACGGCTTAAAGATGGCGACGCGGGTAAAGAAGAGGGCGTGGCAAGAGTCCTGGGCGGGAAACCCCGAAGTTAGAGAAACCCTGTCGGCCCTGCCCGAGGAACCGCCTCCGTACAACATTCAGCCGGAGCTATGTTCCGCCCTCCCCGTCGACGCAGGCGCACCCGTTCTGCATGCAAACCCTGTAGCCTTAGTGAAAACTGTCATCGATGGCGCGGGAACCCGCACCCTCACTACCTTCTGCACGCGCACCAGAGGGGAACTCCAAGAGCTGACAAGAGATACCCGACTAAATCTGGGTGAAACACTGGCAATATGGCTAGGACGACTGATATTAGAGCACAGGTCAGATTTGGTAGACCCGGCAGAGTGTGCTATCCTAATGTGCCAACCCACATGGAGTGGAGGAGCGTGTAGCGACACGACTCAAGTACTGCGCAATCAGGCTTGGCCAATCCCTTTGTGTGTTGCCGTGGTCCCAGCGCTGTTGAACTGAGCTCACGCTTGGCATGGGGATCCGCCTGATGATCCATCGCCTGCACAGCTCCTGTATGCAATAGCGGGAGCCAGTTACTTAACCTGGGACGCCGGACGGTATTCACTGACCCTGACTCCACACCAGGCCAACAGTGTTTGGCCGTATCGCTGGTGTAACGATCCTGGCAAGGTCCCTGTATCCGCGTCAGCAGTGGAGGCCTGCATTGAGGTTTATGGAGGTATGAATACACCCATGTTCCGCTTGTTATTACACCTACTGGTAGGGGGGCTGATAGGGAACGTTCTAAGTAGTCTGGGAAAGCTCACCACAGTGCGCAAAGTAGAATCCAAGCCCACCCCGCCAGCAGTGGTACAGGCGGTGGGAGTGTGGAAAGCAACGCCTAGAAAACCCCGAACTGATCGTTCACCGCGTGAACGACCGCCGGACTGCACACTTAAAGAGTGTGCTATGTTTGACTTTCTGCTAAGTAAAAGTGGTCTGTCAAAGAATCAGCTTCGTGGGTTAGGCGATGAAGTGAGGTGGTACAGCTATCTCTGTTAAAGATAGCAGGGAGACTGGAAAGAAGGGTTGGAAGTTGAAGTCAAAAAGCATTTGAGAGGAAATGCTGTTTCCATAAAGGGCAGAAGCAGACCCACTAATGACGAACGCTGTACGCAATTTATGATGTGAGCGCGACTGCAGACTCTACCCCTATCCCTACATGCTTTTTGCTAGACACGGGAGCTCAAGTAAATGTGTTGAGATCTGAAACACCCCATGTTAAGACATCCAAAGTCATCTTTGTACAAGGGCTAAACGCCATGACATCTGCGCCCACGGTCAAGTTCTGGATCAACAAAAGGGTGCTGCATGGAGTCTTAGGGGGCATAAATATCTTGGGTATCCCTGCAATAAAGGCGTTAGCTTTAAAGAATGCCATATACCTAGCACTCACATTGACTGTGACATCAGGCGAAAAGCACCAGCCAGCGCTAGCAAACCCTACACCCTGGCGGTACCAGCCAATCCCGACGCGCACTGACCTGCAGTCCCAAATCCGAAACCTCTTAGCTGACTTGTGCAAGCGAGAGTGCGTTCAGCCCGTAAAATCCTCCACGTACCTTTCGGCCCGATGGGGCATCCCTAAACCAGGAAAGCCGACAGAAGCTCGTCTAGTGGTGGACTACCGACAAGCGAATCGTCGCTGTAAACCGCTCCAAATGCCTGCCGCACAAACCATCTCAGACATCCTCGATGGCATGACCGAAATACAGAGGGGCGGAGAATAGTTTGCCACCACATTAGACTTAAAGGACATGTTTTATTC
>NW_005842096.1:1988504-1990415 GCF_000455745.1 Alligator sinensis | reverse complement strand
GCACCAGCCCTAGCAGTCACAGCGATGAATGGGACGATCGATAGCTTTGTTTGTCCCCGCCCAAAGACCGCAGACGTTCACATCTGGACCTATGTCGACGATGTTGTCATCATGGGGCACGACCGTGCCGCAGTCCGTGCCACCACTGCGGACCTAGAGGACCGCTTGAGCAATCAAGGATGGACAGTGAACCTGGCTGGGTCCATGAGCGAGCCATCCTCGGACATTAAGTTTTTGGGGACACAATTCATAGGACAGTGGCGATCGGGGATGGCACACAATGCTACCCCTGAGTTGTCCTCACTTTGGCCGACCACGCAGGCGGATTTTCAGAGATCTGAAACACCCCATGTTAAGACATCCAAAGTCATCTTTGTACAAGGGCTAAACGCCATGACATCTGCGTCCACACTCAAGTTTTGGATTAACAAAAGGGTACTGCATGGAGTCTTAGGGGGCATAAACATCTTGGGTATCCCTGCAATAAAGGCGTTAGCTTTAAAGAACGCCATATACCTAGCACTCCCATTGACTGTGACATCAGGCGAAAAACACCAGCCAGTGCTAGCAAACCCTACACCCTGGCGGTACCAGCCAATCCCGATGCGCACTGGTCTAGGGAAGGTTATGCTCGCGGCTCAACTAGGGGAACACCTCGCAGCGAGCCCAGGTGTACTTGTTGCACCCAGTGGCACCACACTAGGATTGCTTAATCCTAGCAAAATCCACCCGGAGTATCAGGACACGGAGAAAACTTGGAGCACCCTGGTCCTTCCTTACCAGTATCACTGGTCGGCGTGGCAAGTCACTGATGGAGAACTGATTCCGGCCGCTGAAGAGGATGATCCCATTGTATTGCAATTGTATGGGACCACATCCCCGGCATGGATAGCCTCAGATGGTACATCCCGTGATGGCGGAGGATATGGATATTACTGTGACCCTTGTCACGACTATGAGCTCAAAACATCCCATCCAGGAGAGTCAGTTCAAGCATCTGAACTACGAGGTTTTCAGCTAGCTCTTGAACACGCTTACCGTCACCACAACGGGATGCTTCCAGTACCTGTCATAGCCGTAGACTCAGAATATATATACAGGATTGTTACTGGAAAGGCACAAGTTACAGAATACACAACCCTCTGGGACGATGTCTTGACCATTTTATCGCATTTCTCTGTTCGCCCCTTAATCAAGCACACGCGCTCTCACCAACCTGATACGGACCCCATACATGCCATCATAGATCAGTTACTGGCACATCGAGGGTCCATAGATGGAAAGGACATACCCCAGTTACATGTCACTGACGTTATAGACACCGACCCCTTTCTCGCTTGGCTCCACGAATGTTGGGGACACCTTGGAGCAAAAGCGCAAGCTCGTTGGAGGGAACAAGGCAACAAAGGACCAAGTGTAGAACAGTGGAAGAAAATAATCCAAGCCTGCTTTGCCTGTGCGCGAGAAAAACCGGTGCACCACAAGCACCAAAAGGGCATCTATGATCCAGCGCACTTTGCTCCAGGGAAGGTGTGGCAAGTGGACCTGCTCGGGCCACTCCCAGGAGCCAAGGCACCGAACAAGGGGCTAGTAATTGTAGACCTGGGAACCCGTCAAATCCTCGTCCTCCCCACGAGGAAGACCACTGCTCCCGTGATTCAAGGATGTCTACAGCTTGCTTTTGCCCATTGGCAAGTGCCCCACGTCATACACTCCGATGGAGGACCACCCTTCAACTCCAAAGGCTTAGAACAGTTCGCGGTAGAGCATAACGTTCAGTGGCATCACCATCTACCCTATCACCCGCAGTCCAATGGCGTCGTGGAGCGCCAAATAGGATTATACAAGGAACAGTTAAGGCTGAGGGAAAACGGATCGTTCAAGAACTGGACCAAGTACAACAATGATGTA